>NC_057814.1:358280080-358580080 GCF_018294505.1 Triticum aestivum
GGCCGCGGGCCGGCCTCGGGCCGTTGGCGTGCCACGTGGCCGGAAAGCCTGCCAGCCCACGCGCGTGACGGGACGTCGCCGCAGGGAGGGGGCCCGCCACGTCCGCGCCCCGGCCCAGGCGCGGATCCTTTGTATCCTGAAACCGCCCGCATGTTCCGTGCGGCAGTTTCGGCTCGCACTTATGCGTAATAAACGCGAGACGTGGGGGGAGTGGGCGCAGTTAATCCCACGTCTCCCCCCCCACATCCGGCCTCTTGGGCCGCGTGAGGCTATGAGTAGGGGGAGGTGGAGGGTGGCAGGCCCTCGCACGCTCCTCCTACTTCCACCGTCTTCTTGCCTTGCTCGTTCCCGCGACAGCGCTTCGCCGCCGTGCTCTTCCTCTGCACGCTCCTCCGCCGCCGTGCTAGCTTCCGCTATGCCTCCCCATGTAGGGCAGCTTGGCGGGGATTGGGACGGCTCCATCGTCCATAACGATCACATCGACTTCCTCCGCGACACCCGGCGTCTGCCCAGCGTGGACAAAGTGGATGTCCGCCTCGCGCCGGAGAAGGAAATCAGGCCGGCGCCGCGGGAGGGCGAGCGGGTGGTCTTCCGCTCGCACTTCCTGCGCGGCTTCGGCCTGCCAGTGAGCACCTTCTTCCGCTCCTGGCTGGAATTCTATCAGCTGCAGCCGCACCACCTCACCCCCAACGCGGTGGTGCTGCTGTCGGCCTTCGTCACCCTGTGCGAGGGCTATCTTGGCGTCCTCCCCACCCTCGAGCTCTGGGGGGAGTTCTTCCAGTCGAAGCTGGGCACGCGCGTGCGGGGCGTGCCGGCTCAGACCGGCGCCTTCATCGCGTCGCGGAGATCAGGCGCCGACAACCCCTTCCCCATCATCACACTGATCCAATCGGTGAAGAAGTGGCAGAAGTCATACTTCTACGTGCGGAGCATCGCTCCCCGGGGCGACTACCTCAACTTGCCGGCCTACGTGGCCGGCCCACCGGCGGGCAGGCTGCCCCAGTGGTCCTTCCGGGCAGTGATGCCGTCGCAAGGAGGAAACGCCGCCATCGCCCGCCTGCGGGTGATGGTCCAGTCGGAGGGCCTGACGGGGCCCGACCTCCTAGCCGCGTTTGTCACGCGCCGGGTCCTTCCGCTCCAGAGCCGGCCTCATCTGATCTGTCAGATGAGCGGCCAACTCGATCCATGCCGAATGTGCACCAAGGAGATGCCGCAGCCCGACGCCGCCGACATGCTGAATTACCTCGCCAACTGCCAACTTTCCGAAGACTGGCAATTCGGCAAGGAGCCATACAGCCGCGCCAATCCTCCGCCTACGGTATGCTCCCCTCGTCTCTTTTTCTCTCTCTCTCTCAGCTTTGTCGCCGAGTTCCTCTGGGCCGACTCTAACTCAGTCGGCTGGCTCTTTTGACAGAGTCCTCTCCTGCGGCCGGCTGGCGGGGCAGACGTGGAGCGCCGCTTCGTCCCTGACCGGACCGAACACGACCAGGAGGACCCCGACCTAGGGGCGGTCCATATGGAGGACGCCGTCGAGCCGGCCGGCGGCCAAGCCGGCGGCTCCGGGTTCACCGCTACCTTCGACGACTGGCCGGACGAGGACGAAGCCGAAGCCGTCCCGCCCCGCCAGCCGGCATCCGGACGCGGCGCAGGCTCCTCCGGCGCGCAGCCTGCTCGGGGTAGAGGCCAGAAATGTCGCGCCACCCAGGGCATGTTCGGCAGCCGGACGAAGAAGCCCAGGGGTGGGGCGGCAGCCACCAGGCGGGAAGAGGCGGCCGCGAAGGAGGCTCGCTTCCGCAAAGTGGTGAAGCAGCCGCAGACTGTGTCGGCGTAAGTTCTCTCTTTCTATGTACTGTCCTTCTTTCTTTCCTTTGGTGGTTCTTGAATCTTCGTCTTCTTTTTCAATGGTCAGAGCTCCGCTGTCACTTAAGCGGGCGGCCGCTGGCTCCATCGTCGAGTCGCCAGGGGGCTCTGGGAGCACCACCCGCCGCGTAGATCCCCGTGCCGCCCTCCTGGAGGAGCAGGAAGCGCGGGAGGCGGAGGCACGGAGGGCAGCCGCCGCTCAGGCAGCTCGGGAGGAGGAGGCGGCGAAGGCGCTCGCCGAGGCCACAGCCAAGGCCCAGGCAGAGGCCGAGGCGGCGGCAGGGGAGGCTTTGATGGTCACCCCCTTCGCACCATGGCGCCCGGGGACGTGGATCCCTCGCCAGGGGGAGCCAGCGGTTCCCAACCGGGGCTGGGAGGAAGCGGCGACGACGTCGTCATCTTGGGGGAGGCGCCGGGGCCGACTCCTCCGACTAGGGCGACCCAAGGCCGCCAGCCTGAACCTGCGCCCGCACAGTCGGCGGAGGGCGAGCCGGCCGCGGGGGCCGAGGTGGCGGTCCGGGTTCCGCCAAGCCGGGTGCAGGGAAGGCCGCGTCTGAGCCGCAGAAGGCTGCGTCGGAGCCACAGCCGGCCGTAGGCTCCAGCTCGTCGTCCCGAGACGCGGAGGCGGCTAGCGCTACCTCGGGGTGGACGCCGGGCGGAGGGACAGCCGTGGTGAACGTCACTGCACAAGACGTCCGGACTCGGCTGCAAAGCCAAGCCACGGCGCTGAGGCAGTTCACCGACGAATTCCTCGCCACGCGGGCAGCCATCCGGGTTAGTATTCCTATCTTGTTCTTTTTTGATCTTGATTTCTCTTGTGGGGGCGCGTCAGCGCACCCACTGGGTGTAGTCCCCGAGTTCCGAGTCGGCTGCTGAGCAGGCGGCTTGGAACTTCTTGGAGATTTTGTCTTTGCTGCTTTTGTTCTCACTTCGGTCTTCTGTCCGTCTTGCAGGACTACCACAACCTCCGAGCGGCCGCCTTCAACTCCCAGGCTCGGGAGCTGACTCGGAAGACCACCGATCTTACTGAAAGCCGAGGTATGTGACTTGATCTTTATCTCATGTGGGGGCGCGTCAGCGCACCCACTGGGTGTAGTCCCCGAGATTCGGGCCGACTGCTGAGCAGTCGGCTCGGATCTTCCTTGATGATTTCTCATTGTTCTTCTTCTTCTTCTTCTTCTATCTCTGCAGCGGCCAACGCCAGTCTGAGGGCACAGCTGGGGGAGTCCCAGACTGCTCTTCGTGCCAAGGACGCGGAGCTCGCCGCCTTGGTGCAGGAGCGCGACCGCCTGGTCAAGAAGCTGACTGACCAGGAGGAAGGTCACAAGGCGGGGCTTCAGGCTGCGCAGGATCGCGAAGCCACCCTCCAGGCCGAGTTCGAGACGGAGGCAGCCGGCTGGGCAGAGGCCAGGCAGACTCTGGTCTCCGGCTATGGCCAGATTGAGGACCTGGTTGACGGTAAGTTGTCTACCCCTTCATTCTTTCTTGCCATCTGCCATTTCGGCTTATTTTTCTGATTTCGGTGTTTCTCTTTTCTTTTCTCCTTCGCGCAGAGTACTTCCCTGGCTACTCAACTGCTGCCAACCAGGCCATTGAAGCTCGTCGCCAGGCGAAGAGGCAAGCCGGCTTCGAGATCTCGCCAACCGCCGGCCGCTCGCTGGAAGAACAGCTCCTGGCGATCCAGGCTCGCATCCAGCCGGCTCACAGGCTGCTCCGCCGGCTTCAGCGCGCGGGATCGCAGGTCTTGGCCGCCCTCTGGCCCGGCCAAGTGGTCCCTCGCACCCCCAGTCAGACCGCCGACTGGCTGGAGGTGGCAGTCGGCCGCTTCGAGGCTTGGAAGGCGTCAGCAGCTCGCTCTGGCGCCAGGCGGGCGCTGGAGTTCGTCAAGGCCTGGTATCCCGGCCTGAACCTGGACCAGCTGGCTACCTGGCGGCAGCAAGCCGACACGGAGTTGGAGCCGGCGTGGCCGGCCATCATTCGGCGGGCTTCAGCGATCGCCGATTACACCGACACCAACGTCTTCGCCCCCGAGGTGGACGACAATGGAGTCGCCCAGCCGGAAGATTGGTTTCGGGCTGGACCCGGCGTACGGCGAGGACTCGGCGGAGGAGATCGACTCCAGCGATGAGGGCGAAGAGGAGGAGGAGGAGGGTGAAGACGCCGAGCCGACTGGTGGAGTAGCCGGCCAGCCTGACCGCGCCTCCAGCACTACGTCGCGTGCGAGTGCGTCTCCTGCCGCGGGAGGTGGTCAAGCCGGGACCAGCTAGGCGGCCACTTCTTCAGCGGGCGAGCCGCCTTCACCGACCAGCTCGGCCTCCATGTCGCGCCTTAGTCTTCTTTCTTTTGTTTTCCTGTCTTGTTACTTTTGAACAATGTTTGGTTAAGTCTGCACAATTCCACCCACTGGGTGTATTCAAACTTAAGTCTGTTGCCGGCCTGTGGGCGGCTTTATGTATATAAGTTATGCAATCGGTCTTTCCTTGTACTTTCGCTGTTTGTCCTTCTGCTTTTTTCCTTTGCCGCCCTCCCTTGGCTGCCGCCTCCCTAGTCAAACAGTTGCTCTGCAATCTGTAGCCGGGGAGTGCCTAGCCGATTGGGGAGGGGGAATTACTTTTAGCTCTGCCGGACTTAAGCTAAGTTTTTTAGGAAGCCAGCCAGCCGGCTGCTTTGACAGCCGGCAGGCATATTTGGAGGCCGTCTCTTCGCTATACAGGTTAGTTGTTCCTTAGCCGTTTTTCGTGTGGGCCTCCTTTCTGTCTTCTCTCTTGCTAGTCGGACAGTCAGTTCTTTGAGCTGCGACTTTCAACAAGAGAGGACTTGGGAGCCGGCACACTACTTTGCTGACTTCGGGAAGAACTTTGAATATAGCTCAAGGCGGCCAGTCCCCGGGCCGACTAGTCGGACCCGGTGCCGGACAGGAATTCAGAATGTAATAATACATTCATGGGTATGAAACTCATCATTCATAGGTAAATAAAAGGCAGTCCCCGAGTACTGTTCGGGGGGCCTGTTGGTTTGTACTTAATACAAAAGGGGAGCGTGATACATACTGCTTTTCAGCTGTAAAATCGTCTTAGGAGGTTTGCGTTCCATGGTCGCTCCGACTCCTTGCCGGAGTCGTCTCTCTTGCGTGCTCTTGGCTTTTGCGCGTCGATCAAGTAGTAGGAGTCGTTGCCGAGTGCCTTGCTGACGACGAAGGGGCCCTCCCAAGGGGCCGAGAGCTTGTGCTGGCCGGCTGTTCGCTGGATCAGCCGGAGCACAAGGTCGCCCTCTTGGAAGGATCTTGGCTTGACCTTGCGGTTGTAGTAGCGGCGCAGGCCTTGCTGGTAGATGGCGGACCGGCTGAGGGCTAACAGCCGGCCTTCTTCCAGTAGGTCGACGCCGTCTTCTCTTGCTTCTTTGGCTTCCTCCTCCGTGTACATGGTGATCCGAGGCGAGTCGAACTCGATGTCTGTTGGGATGACAGCCTCGGCACCGTACACAAGGAAGAATGGAGTGAAGCCGGTTGACTTGTTGGGTGTAGTGCGCAGACTCCAGAGGACAGCCGGCAGCTCTTCGAGCCAACAGCCGGCCGATCGCTCCAGTGGTACAACCAGTCGAGGCTTGATGCCGGAGAGGATAAGTCCATTTGCTCGCTCGACCTGGCTGTTTGACTGCGGGTGGGCAACGGACACTAAGTCCAGTCGGATGCCCTGCGTCGCGCAGAAACGTGCCAGTGCGCCTTTGGCGAAGTTCGTGCCGTTGTCGGTGATGATGCTGTGCGGCACGCCGTACCGAGTAGTGATGTCGGTGATGAATGTCACGGCAGTCGGCCCGTTCAGCTTCTTGATGGGCTTGGCTTCGATCCACTTTGTGAACTTGTCCACCGCAACGAGTAGATGTGTCATGCCACCGCGGGCTATCTTGAAAGGGCCCACCATGTCCAGTCTCCAAACGGCAAAAGGCCAGGCGAGGGGAATGGTCTTGAGGGCAGAAGCCGGCAGGTGTTGTTTGTAACTGAAGACTTGACATCCTCTGCAGCTCTTGACTATTTCTTTAGCATCCTCCAAGGCAGTCGGCCAGAAGAACCCATGGCGGAAAGCCTTGGCCACGAGGCATCTTGAGGCGGCGTGATGGCCGCATTCGCCTTGGTGGATGTCTTTGAGGATTGCCACTCCTTTTTCTGGCTCAACGGAACGCTGGAAGACTCCACTGACGCTGCGCTTCATGAGCTCCCTGTTGATTATTGTGTATGCCGCGGCTCGTCGTTGCACTAGTCTTGTTGCGTTCTCATCAGCCGGCAGCTCTCTGCTGACTAGGAACTTGACGATGGGATGGGCCCATGAGGGAGCTGTGACTTCTTCTGCTGTTAATGTGGCCACCATGACTCGGGTGGGTGGGTTGGGTGTTGCATTGGAGTCGACCTCCGCTTTTTGTGTCGTTGCAGTCCCCGGGCCGACTGCTGCAGTCCCCGGGCCGGGTTCTGAAGTCCCTGGGCCGGGTGCGACTACGTCAGTCCCCGGGGCAGTCGTCGAAGTCCCCGTGCCGCCTGCGGGATTTCTTGAGCCGGATCCGGCTGTTTCTGGCGCAGGCGGTACGAAGATGGAATCCGACTCTGGAGACGGCTTGATGGTCGGCTTGAGGAGGCGCTGGAGGGAGACGCCAGTCGGTATGGCTTGTCGGGTGGAGCCGATCCGTGCTAGGGCATCTGCTTGGTCGTTGTCGGCCCTTGGCACATGAAGGAACTCGCACCCTTCGAAGTATCCGCTCATCTGCTGGACGAGGAAACGGTAGCTCGCCATGTTTGCGTCCTTGGCGTCCCAGTCGCCAGATGATTGCTGGACCACCAAGTCTGAGTCGCCGTAGAACAGGATCCGGCGTATGCCGAGTTCTTTGGCTAGCGGGAGCCCATGTACGAGCGCCTCGTACTCGGCCACGTTGTTGGAGGCGGCGAAGTGGATCTGCAGCGTGTACTTGAGCTTGTCGCCTTTGGGAGAGGTGAGGACGATGCCGGCTCCCAAGCCGGTGCGCATCTTGGACCCGTCAAAGTGCATCCGCCAATGGGTAGAGTCGGGAGCCGGCGGTAAGTACTGGGTCTTGGCCCAGTGCTTGTGACTTGATGGCGGTGCGGGGTTGATAGAAAATCGTGTAGGGTGCCAAGGCAATGGCCCATTTGGCCACCCGGCCGGATGCATCCCAGCTGCCTATGATCTCGGCGAGCGGGGCAGTGCACACGACCGTGATGGGGTGCTCTTGGAAGTAGGGCTTCAATTTCTTGGCAGCGAAGTACACCCCATAGCACATCTTCTGGTAGTGCGGGTAGTTTTGCTTTGAGCTAGACAGTACTTCGCTGAGATGGTAGACCGGCCTCTGGACCAGCTGGGCTCGGCCTTCCTCCGGGCGCTGGACCAGAACAACAGTGCTGACGACTCGGCTTGTCGCGGCGATGTAGAGGAGCATGGGCTCCTTCTCAGTCGGCGCAGCCAGGACAGGCGGAGTGGTCAACATCTTCTTCAACTCATGGAAGGCTTGGTCGGCTTGATCATTCCACTCAAAGTGAGTGGACTTCTTCATGAGTCGGTACATTGGGAGAGCCTTCTCTCCTAGTCGGCTGATGAAACGGTTCAGGGAGGCTAAGCAGCCAGTGAACTTCTGCACATCTCGCAGCTTGGTGGGAATCTACATCCTCTCGATGGCCTGGATCTTGACAGGGTTGCACTCAATGCCGCGTTCGGAGACCAAGAAGCCTAGCAGCTGGCCGGCTGGCACTCCGAACACGCACTTCTCGGGGTTGAGCTTGATCTGGAATCGGCGCAAGTTGGCAAATGTTTCCTTCAGGTCTTCCAGCAAGGTATCGCGCTTCTCTGTCTTCACCACAATGTCGTCTACATAGACATGGGCATTTCTGCCGAGTTGTTTCAAGAGACATTTCTGCATGCAACGCTGAAAAGTGGCACCGGCGTTTCTCAAGCCGAATGTCATTGTCAGGTAGCAGAAAGCTCCAAAGGGTGTGATGAAGGCAGTCTTCAGGCGGTCAGCCGGGTCCAACTTGATCTGATGATACCCTGAGTATGCATCCAAAAAACTTAACAGCTCGCATCCGGCTGTGGAGTCTATCACTTGGTCGATCCGTGGCAACGCAAACGGATCCTTTGGGCAGGCCTTGTTCAAACTTGTGTAGTCTATATACATGCACCACTTGTTATTCTTCTTCAAAACCAGAACTGGATTGGCAAGCCATTCTGGAAAGAACACTTCCATGATGAAGCCGGGTGCAAGGAGCCGGGCTATCTCTTCTCCCACGATTCTTCGCTTCTCTTCTGATAGTCGGCGGAGGGGTTGCTTGACCGGCTTCGCATCAGCTCGGACATGTAATTTGTGCTCGGAGAAATCCTTCGGGACACCCGGCATGTCCTTTGGGGACCATGCAAAGATGTCTCGATTCTCATGGAGGAAGTCGGCGAGCTCGCCTTCCTATTTACTGTCCAAGTTTGCCCCAATCACGGCGAACCTCTTTGGGTGCTCCGGGTCTAGAGGTATCTTCTTTGTCTCTTTTGCAGGCTGGAAGGAGCCCTGCGCGTCAAAGTCCTTGGGGTTGGGGGACAAGGCCGGCTGCTTGCTGGCCATGGCCACAACCCGCTCCAACATCTTCTTCTCTTCGGACACCACGAGGGACTCGGCCAGCCGGCTGCTGGCCATGGCACACTCGATGGATTTCTTGTAGTCTCCGGCTACCGTGATGATCCCCTTCGAGCTCGGCATCTTCATCTTCAGGTAGGCATAGTGGGGCACAGCCATGAACTTGGCCAACGCAGGTCGGCCAAGTAGTGCATGATAGGGGCTCTCCAAATCCACCACCTCGAACCATATTGCTTCCCGGCGAAAGTGATCTTTGTCTCCGAAGAGAACATCCATCTTGATCTTGCCGATTGGAGAGCAAGATAGGCCGGGTACGATACCATGGAAGACGGTGCGGCTTGGCATGAGCTGCTTCGCTTTGATGTTCAGCTTGTCCATGGTATCGCGGTACAGTATGTTGATACTGCTTCCGCCGTCTATCAGGACGCGAGAAAATCTGGCAGCTCGCCTCTCCGTCGCAAGGGTGACGTCCAAGACCATAGCATAGGAGCCAGGCGAAGGCATCACCTCTGGGTGGTCAGCCTGGCTCCAGCTGATGGGCTTTTCCGACCAGTGCATGAACTCGGCGGTGCTAGAGGCGACTGCGTTTACTTCTTGGTGCTGCCGGCGTCGGCTGCGCTTGTCGTCGACATGACTTGTGAAGACGACGTAGGCGTCGTGCGCTTCGGGGAACTCGTCTTGGATGGCGCCGACTGCCGGCCGGGCTGCCGGCTGCTGGGGAGCTGGAGGCGGCGGGCCGGGAGGCGGAGGCGGCACCATCCCTTCGCCTTTGGTGATGCGGGTGAGCCAGTGGCATTTCCGTGTTGTATGGTTGGACGGCTTCGCGCCGCTGTGGAACTTGCAGGGAGCATCGAGTACTTGTTCGTAGGAGAAGGACGGCTGCCAGGGCGGCCGGCCACCCTTCTTCTTGGGAGCGGGCCGCTCTTCGGGCTGCTCGTCTTCAATCGTGGCCACCTTCCGACTGGAGGAAGTCGGCATGGGGCCCTTGCGCTTGTGGTCATTCTGGTAGGGGCGCCGGTTAGGGTCGCCAGCCGGCGTCTTGGGAGCCGGAGCAACTACCTTCCCCGAGGCGTCCACTCGGAGCTCGGTCTTCATGGAGGAGTCGGCAGTGGCATACTTGTCGGCGATGACTAGTAGCTCATCGAGGGTAGCCGGCTCGTCGCAGAGGAGTCGGTGCTTGAGGAGGGTGCCCTCTCGGCACCCGACAGTGAAGTACTCGATGGCCTGGACCTCGTGCACTCCCTCGCAGGAGTTGCGGAGCTCGGCCCATCGCGTGAGGTAGTCGCGGGTCGACTCGTTGGGCCCCTGGACGCAGAGAGAGAGCTGGCGAGGCTTGGGAGGCCGCTTGTAGGTGCTGGTGAAGTTGTAGACGAAAACTTCGGTGAAGTCCAGCTAGCTGTTGATGCTGTAGGGCTTGAAGCTGTTGAGCCATGTGCGCGCCGTGCCTTGCAGCATCAAGGGGACGTACTTCACAGCGACGCGCCGATTGCCGTTGGAGATGCTGACGGCTGTGGAGTAGTCGATGAGCCAATCTTCCGGCTTCACCGAGCCGTTGTACTTGGGCGTGTCTCTGGGGAGCGAGAACCCTTTGGGGAAGGGCTCGTCACGGATGCGGGGGCCAAAGCATGGCGGGCCGACATCGTCTTCTTCTTCTAGCGCCAAGGGTCGAGCAAGGCGGTCGATCCGGTGGCGGGCGTCGTTTTCGCCGACTGCTTCTCGGCGGCCGAGTCGGTCGCCAAGAGTCGGATGGGTGACAGGCGGTGGAGTGAGGCGTCTTTCTCTTCGAGGCGGGGGAGGAGGCAGGTTTCCCTGGTGCTCTACAGCTCGAGGGCGGCCATCCGCGTCGCGCTCGATGGTAACGCGAGTCCGGCTGTGGCTGGCAGCCGGCTCCTTGTCTTTCTTCTGGCGCGCGCCGCTTGCAGTCGGCGAGCGGGACGTCGCGGCGTGTTCCCGGCGCGGGGGATGGCTATCAGCTCGGGCGCCGGCTTCGTGCCGCTCTGCAGCCGCGTCGATCAGCTGCTGGATCCGTCTTGTCATCGGCTCCCAGCCCATTGAGCTCCTCTACTGCCGCCTGAGCGGCTCGCAGGTTCTCGAGCGGGGTGGCGTAGACGGGGCGACCCGCGCCCAGCATGCTGGCGACGGCTGCGCCGCGCTTCTGGACGAAGCCGGCTCGGCTCGGGCCGCTAGGCGGTGGCGTCCCGAAGGCAGCGCGGTCGACTTCGTGCTGGTGGGCCTCGGTGAGGCGTCTCATCGAGGCTATCTTCTTGCTCTCCGCGATGAGGGCAAGGCGGCATGCCTCCAGGGTCTCGGCGTCGGCGTCGGTCGGGATGGGGACGGAGAGGTCGTGCATCGCCGCTTGCTGAGCGTCGCGGGCGTTCTCGCCCGAGTTGGAGACGTGGCTGATGACCAGCACTTCGGTGACAGCGCTGCCGCCGCTGTCAGCTCGAGGGAGGGGGTCGTCGAAGACCACCACGTCGGAGGGGTAAGCGTCGAGCGACGCGGTGTCGGAGTCGACGAGCATCGGGTTGGTGGAGCCGACCGACTCCATGTCCGCAGCAGGCTCGCTGGAGACGTGAAGTTGGTCGAGGAGGCTGACGAGGCGGCTCTCGGGGTAGTCGGTGCCTGTGTCGGACGCAGGCTCGTCGGAGATGCGAGTCTCACCAAGCAGATCGGCGAGACGGCTCGCTGCGCAGGCGTCGTCGACGCCTTGCAGCGCGTCGGGGCAAACGCCATCGGGCGCAGCAGGCTGGCTTTGCTCGCGGGGAAGGAAGAGGGTTCCCGTCCAGAACAGGTCTCCGGACGACGGTGCACCTGGCCCCACGGTGGGCGCCAAATGTCGGGTGGTCGGTGCGACATATGCCAAGGGATGGCTTATCATTGTGGGAGCCAATAAAACGTCGCCGGTGCCTGGAAACGGGATGAGGCGAAGACATGCACGCCGGCGAATCTTACCCAGGTTCGGGGCTCTCCGAGGAGATAACACCCCTAGTCCTGCTCTGCGGGGTCTCCGCATGATCACTAGATCGATAAAGGGTAGCTACAATCGCTCCTAGAGCTGTTGAGGTCAAGGGAGAAGAAGAGCAAGGCTAGCTCCTGCTTCTCTCTATCTATGGTGTGTGTGCTATGCGTGGGTGTTAACCTAGAAGCCAACTATGCTCAGAGGCCAACCCAGAAGCGAACCCTTTGCATGGGTGCCCCGGGGGGTTTATATAGGCCTACCCCTCGGGGGTACAACGGTAATCCGACTGGGAGCTAGCCCCAGCCGTCAGTGTCTACGCTCGCCGGCTTCTCTGCCGGCTGCTGGGTCCCGCCGGCTAGTGGGTCCCGCCGGCTGCCAGCTACTTGGTCGACAGGCTGGTCCCACCGCCTAGGGTCTTGTCGGCGGCTGCTTACTGTAGCCGCGCCTCTGATGATGAGGGCTTTGTCGAGGTGAGCATGGCTACAGTGGGCTGCCTCGGGGGCCATCACTGTAGCCTCACCTCGTCTTGTCTCCTTAATGGGGCTCCCGCTTCGAGGAAGGGAGTAGCCGGCTTCTGGAGGCCGGCTATAATCTTGGCCGACTAGGAAAAGCCGGGCCCCCCTCGCGCCTCTCTCTGGCTGAAGGGGCCCGCAGTCCTCAGGCCGTACAGGAGTGGGTCGCAGGTGACGTCGAGGCTAGCGTGGCTACAGTGCCGAGCCGCACGGGAGACGTCCCTCCCATACGGCCTCCTGTAGCCATGCCCGCCTCGGGCTTCGGGGGTCGTGGGCTGCACTGTGGCCACACCGCGTCAGGTCGCCGTTATGTAGGAGTGGTTGTGGTCTTGGCCGGCTCCTAGGAGTCAGCGTCCTTCTTGGCCGGCTTCTTGGAGTCGGCCACCCCGTAGTCGTCCTGGGGAGGAGTCGGTGAGGCTGGGTCGCCTTCCGGGAGTCGGCTTTAGTGGTAGCCGGCCAGAGAAGGCGGCCCAAATGCTTGGAGTGCTTGAAGGCCCAAAGGCCTGATAAATTTTCCGAAGAGCCAGGGGTAGTCGGTTAGGCTACCCGTGGCCATTTCCTCCGACACCCACACCCCCTGTTATTCTGCGGTGATGGCAGCCTCACACCGCAGGCGAACCAGTGAACCCTTGTACTCCTCTCCGCGTGGGCATCCACTGCTGCGTCTTCCCTGGCTCTGCGTCGTCCCCTTCCTAGGCCTCGCCGTCGTCCACCGCCTTGGTGCTCTCGGCGCGGCGTGGTCAGTGTGGTCAACGACCGACTTCCATCGGAAGAGTACTATACGTGGAGAGGCTGACAGCTGGGTCCATGGCAGTCGCAAGGAAGTGCCTCCTTATTACGCAAAAAATAATTATTCCTGCACCTGACAGCGGGTACCCACCGGACGGGCCACCGTATTTCGCAAAAAAAAATTGTTTCCCCCCTGACTGCTGGGACCCACCAGCTACATCTTCGCACCCAAGGAAGTGCGTCCGGGCAAAAAAATGATTCGACCCCCTGACTGCTGGGACCCACTAGCTATATCTTCGCACGCAAGGAAGTGCCTGACAGTTGGGACCCACGTGGTCGAAGCGTACGTAGCGTTGTCATTCTGGTCGCGAACGTGTACGTACATACTGGTCAATGTAGAGCGCGCACGTGTCGTAGTAGAGGCGCTCATGTAGCATGTACACGTACGTACAACGGCCAGTGTGTAAGAAAGAAAATACGGCCACTTACTTACATATGGGCGGGGTCTCGAACGCCTACTCGCGCATACGTACGGCTAGGGCTCGTGTACATGGCTGGGTCGGAATGGAGAAACAGTGTCATCGTCGTGTTCATGGGGAGCCAACCGGCTGGGTCGGAACGGAATGCGTCGTCGTGTTCATCGGGAGGCCTTGGATGGAACAACCGATAGAAACGAGGCCTGGTGTACCGCAGAACGGACGAAACGGCCTTGTGTTCGACCGGCCACGGTCGAAACGGGATCCTGTTCATCGGGAGGGGTCTGGCGTACCGCAAAACGGAGGAAACAGAGTTGTGTTGGACCTCCTACGGTCGAAACGGGGTCCTGTTGATCGGGAGGGGTGTGGCGTACGGCAAAATGGAGGAAATGGACTTGTGTTGGAGCGATGTGGTCGAAATGGGGGTCCTGTTCATCGGGAGGGGCGTGCGT
This sequence comes from Triticum aestivum, assembly GCF_018294505.1. Classification (NCBI taxonomy): domain Eukaryota; kingdom Viridiplantae; phylum Streptophyta; class Magnoliopsida; order Poales; family Poaceae; genus Triticum; species Triticum aestivum. The sequence goes on from NC_057814.1 coordinate 358,293,687, forward strand.
ACCGCAAAACGGAGGAAACAGACTTGTGTTGGCGCACTACGGACGAAACGGGGGTCCTATTCATCGGGAGGGGTGTGGCATACCGCAAAACGGGACTCCACGGGATACTGTTCATCTCCACCATTGACCCCCTCCAGCCTCCACGGGCTACTGTTCATCCACCGTCGACCTCCTCTAGCCTCCACCTGCGTCTGTTCATCCACGGGCTCCTATTCATCCAGTCTCCACCGCGCGCTACTCCACCTGCTACTGTACGACTAGCCCTCTCCGCGGGTTCCTGTTCAACCATCCCTCCACGGGCTACTGTTCATCCAGCCCTCCACCTTCTACTGTTCATCCAGCCCTCCACGGGGTGGTCCTGTTCATCCAGCCCTCCACGGGGTCCTGTTCATCCAGCCCCAACCGGCTCGATCGATTGGGGTCCTGTTCATCTAGAGGCAACACCATGGGGTCCTGTTCATCCACCCCCATCGGGAAATGTTCATCCGAATCCCCCCAGCAACGCTCACTGTTCATCCAGAGGCAGCCTTGATCAGCTTCAGTTTGCAGCAGTAGCGAAGGAATCGCTCGATCGGGTTCAGTTAACAGCCATCGATCGATCGCTCGGGTTCAGTAATGCGTAACCTGCAGTGCAATCGCTCGGGTTCAGTAGGCGAACGCCTCGCTCGGGTTCAGTTAGAGCCCAACGCCTCACACCCACGCGCGTGCGTGTATGAGAGAAACGCGCAAACCTCCGTGCATCGCTCGGCCCCGACCACCCACCGTAATAGGGAACACCCCGATATTTTCCTCGCCCTCGCTTCCACCACGGTTTTTTCCGTCTTGGACGGCCCAAAGAATGTCATGCAGCTGCGTCTCCGGCCCGCCCAGGACGAAAAGCCCATTTTCTGTCATGATTTTTTGTCATAGAAGTAGGAGCCCACCACATCTATGATGATACCGGGTTTTGCCAGAATTATCGTCATAGAAGTGTCATAAGTATGACAGAAAAAATTCGTTCAGCCCAAAATGTCACGGATGTGTCTTTATTTTGTAGTGCACCACCACGTCAAGACCAAGCGCCGCGTGCAGTGGTGGCATGTGAGCACCAAGGTCAGGCTCCACTTCCACGACGGGCTCTGGTGACCACAGCGGGCTGCCGCGCCTTCACCCCTGAGTTACACAGCATCGTCTGGCCAGGCAAGTTCAAGCCCGGCCTGCCTCCACGGTACGATGGCACCCCCGACCCTGCGGAGTTCCTGCAACTCTATGAGCTGAGCATCAAGGCGGCCAGTGGCGACGAAAAGGTCGTGGCAAGCTGGTTTCCCATGGCCCTCAAGGATGGTGCGCGCTCGTGGCTCCTGAATCTGCCCACGGGATTGATCTCCTCCTGGGGCGAGATGCGCAAGCGTTTCGTGGCGAACTTCCAGGGCACGCGCAACCGCCTGCCTGCCGTGGGTGACCTGCGGCTCATCAAGCAGCAGCCAGGGGAGACCCTGCAGAAGTACATCCAGTGCTTCAACAGTGTTCGCCTCAAGATCCCCAAGGTTTCGGATGAAGCCATCATCTCGGCGTTCTCCGATGGCGTCCACGATGTCAAGATGAAGGAGGAGCTCGCCATCCATGAGGACCTGTGCACGGCTCTGGAGATGTTCAACATGGCAACCAAGTGCGCGAGAGCTGAGGAAGGGTGCCTCTCCCTCCTCAAACTCCCAGCGGCCGACCCAGAAGACCAGAAGGCCAAGGCCAAGGACCCAGAAGACCCAGAATCGTCCAAGGGCAGCCGTCCATTCTGCGTCTTCCACAACGTACACATCCACAACACTAATGACTGTCAAGAGCTCAGGGCCATTTGCGATGGGCGCCTCGGTTGACGCCTCGAGTGCAACGACCGAGGCTACGGCAGCGGAGGAAGCAGAAGTGGAGGACGTTGGGACGACCGCGGTCCCGGCTAGGAGTGGCTCGACCAGCCTCATGAGGACCGCTGGCAAGGCCAGCCTCGCGAGGGCGCCTGGAGAGACCAGCCTCATTAGGACCGTCCTTAGGGCGATGCCGGCCTCCCTCTCTGCCACCACCACCAAGAAGGAATAACGACCTCCACCAGGACGAGCGGACTGGGGCTTCCAGGAGCCTCGCGCCATTGCCTGCATCTTGGGTGGTGCTCAGGCCCCAGCCTCCCAGTGCATCTTCAAGCAGTTCGCTCGTGAAGTGAACGCGGCCCTCAACAAGCTTGAGGCCACGTGTCCACTCAGGTGGTCCAAGTGCACCATCACCTTCAGCTCGTCCGACCAGCTCAAGTGCGCGGCGACTGCGGGCGCCCTCCCGATGCTCTGCTCGCCCATTATCAGTAATGTCCTTGTCACCAAGACCCTCATCAATGGTGGTGTGGGGCTCATGTTCTTTCCATCGAGACGTTTGACCGCCTCCAAGTGCCATATGATCAGCTGCAACCCACTAAGCCCTTCTCAGGAGTGACCGACGGCTCCACCACTCCGATAGGGCAGATCTGCCTCCCCGTCACCTTCGGCCAACGCGACAACTACCGCACCGAGCTCATCGACTTTGATGTCGCCCACATCCGCCTTCCGCACAATCCTAGGAAATCCAGCCCTGGCCAAGTTCATAGCAGTGACCTACCATGGCTACAACGTCCTCAAGATGCCAGGGAACCGCGACATCATCATGATCGCCTGTGAGGAGAATGACTTGGTGTGCTCCCTCGAGCGCGCCTACCAGGCTGCGGCGATTGAAGACCCAGACCACAAAGGTGCCATCTACCCTCCTGAGGCTGTCCCCAAGAAGAAGAAGCAGCTACTCCGCCAAGAGCCTCAAGAGAGCAGTGTCTCCAGCCGCACCACCTCAGGACCTGCGCCCACGGATGGGGCGCCTCCCTCCCTCGCATAGGAAGGCGCGTCCGGCGCCCTCCACAGGCTGGGCTCGGGGGCTCTCTTCTGGAGGGCCTCTGCCTTAGCCAACGTCACGAGAGAGGCGCTCGGGCACCACATGGAGGCATGCTTCATCGCACGCTTCCCTCACGAGGGCACAAGGCACGGGGTGCTAGGTGCTTAGGAGTTCCTCCACAAGGCAACCGAGGAGCTTCAGGAGGTGAGAGCCATGCACGGCGACCGCCGCCTACCACCAGGCACGACCCCTTGTCCTGGCGAGGACAATGAGCTGCGCGTCTGCGTCAACATTCCTAGGCCCAATAGAGCCGCATCCCAGGAGCGCTTCTGACCTTCGCGCGTTGGTCGGTGTGAGGGTCCACCTAACAGCTATGTTCGCATGCCCTTCGCCCTACCGAGCGCGGCTGTTACCATCTAGCGCCGCCTGCGAAGCATCATGGAGGCTCAGGAGGCCAGGCACCACGCGGTCCTAGAGGAGATGGCGACGGTTCTTGACGATCCTCTCGAGGTTCAGGACCCAGGCGGCTCGTGAGGAGCAGGCCTTCAACATGCGTCTCCAGCTACTTCAACATCTCTTCAGCAATGATGCCAGGTGGCATTTTCTGGTTTATTCTGTTAGGGGTGCCCCTCGGGCTGCATTATCCCCAGACCGCATGGGCTTGTCCCTGCGGCATGTATCTTTCTTGCTTCTTCCAATCGCTCTGTTGGGGGCGCCCCTTGGGCTGCATCATCCCCAGGCCGCTTGGGTCTGTCCCTGCGGCATGTATCATTCTTGCATCTATCCAATCGAACTAGCTTTACCTCCTCCCATGAGCTAATTTATGTTGTCACCTGCTCGGCTATTGCCCTTCGCGGCCTCCTGCGTTGCTGGCCGACCTCCTGATCATCCCGCAATGGGGGCTACACATGCTGGCACGGCGCTTGTGCTCAGCCCCGTCCCTGCAACGCTTATAAACCTGAGAGATCGAGCTCTGGCTCGCGGCCCGTCCCGCGCACGTCACCTCACCAGATCCTCAGTGCCTTCGACTTCTTGCGGAAAGATCAGAGGCACGGTAGCAAACGCGATTTTAAGTTATGATCTCCCCTTGGGCTAACCCATAGGAATCTCCAGAGCTTGGCTACAGGTGGCCCCGCAAGCTGCCCCTTTTCACGTGATTCGCTTGCACGTTAAAGGGGGCTCCCGAGCATCGCGCCTCGGGAGCTCCTACTGACTCTCCATCCCTCACCCCCTGGCCTTGACCACGGCATCGCAACCTGGCATACCAGCGGCGGCAGAGCTTCGCTCGAGGGTCGGGACCCGAGGACATAGAGCACTCAGATGAGCAAGGAAAGGGGAGGTTGGCGTAAGCCTACCAGGGGGCACCACCGCTGAAACGCAAATCGGGCGCTGTGCTAGGAATCGCCTCTCGCTCGTTAAGATAAGTCACCTGTTCATGTTAACGCGACGCCACTGTCTGGAGTTTTGACTCTCGTAGCCTTGCTCCGGCAATGGCACCTTCCTTTCCAACCTTCAGGAAGCTCCTTGCACGCCAAAGGGGACCTCTTGAGCATCGCGCCTCAGGAGCTCTTACCGGACCTTGGGCCGCTCGCCTCCTGGCCTTGACCACGGCATCGCGACCTGGCATACCAGCGACGGCCGAAGCTTGCCTGGGGACTGGGACCTGCCAGCGTAGAGCGCTAAGCTACCGCGAGGAGGAAAAGGGAGGACAATGCCGAAGCAAAACGTGCAGCCGCAACATTATAATAGGAATAATAAATATTGAAGCAAAAGCATTACAGGTTCTTTACATACCCCCACGGGGTCTTGTCTCGATTCCTCGCAGGGAACAAAAGAAGAAAATCCTCAAGGAGCCCTGACTACCGGCATCACCGTCGACACCATCATCAATAGTGGGCCGCGAGTGGCCGACGCCAACCCCATCCAGGCCATCGATGACACCGAGAGGATGCCGCAGCTGTGCTCCGGGCAGGGCGGGAGCTCGGAGGCACATAGCTGTCGTCGCTTGACTCTGGGGACTCGCTAGGCTCGGGAGAGTCGCTAGACTCCCAGGAGTCGTTGCTGCTGCTGGAGAAGCCAGCGGCAGGACCGGGAGCAGGCTCAATGCCCGCTGTTATGCCCTGCTGGAGGCTTCCTCCGGGGCAGCACTCCAGGCGGCAACCTTCCTCATCGAAAACCTTGAAGAACAGCATGGAGACGCCATCCTACTCGAAATGGCTGGCGAGGGCCCCACCCACGCGGCAAGCGCAGGCGACCTCGCCCCATCCTTGGGTCATGAAGATCTTCCGCGGGGAGACCACCTCGACCTCCGCCCCCGTAGCCAGACTGCAGCACCCGGTGTGCTGCAGCCATAGCTTGAGCGCCCCCCTCGGTGCCATCTCCACAGCAAAGAACCATGGAAACCGGATCCAAGTGCGCGGCGGCATTGCCTCCCACATCACGAATTCATGCGAGGAGCCTTCGGCGTGGGTTCGCGGGCTGGCCGGCCGCACAGCCCCAACCTGGTCACCGCGGTCATAGCTCGCGCGGCGCGGGGCACCGCTGCCCTCTCTCGAGCATTGCACCTGGGCGTACAGGGGGAGCGGGAAACCAGGTGGTGGCCGCTCGTACCAGGGCCGCGTCACTTCCTACCTCTCCCCGGCGTCATGAGGATGCATGGACCTTTTCTTCGGTGTGAGCAGTCCAGGCTCCTCGCGGGGGGCCTTCCCTTTTTCTGCCGCGGAAAACCTCCTAATCGGTGCCATGGATACTACAACAAGACGGCGAGGCAGAAAGGAAGAAGAAAGAGTGGGCAACGAGAAGAAGGAGATGAAGCAAAGAGGGCTTCGCCCCTCCCCTCATTATTAGCCAAGAGGAGGCCAACCGCCGGCTTCCACGATCGCACGAAATGATGATTTTTCTTTGCATGCAGTAGAGTCTCATCAAGTCGAATGGTTCCCGAGGCAGCATGGGGAAGCGGAGGCGCCCATGTCCCATCAATCTCCACGCGTCGACCAAAGCCGCAGGCGGTTGGGGTCCGCAGCGCTCCGCTCTTGCCCTTTGGCTTCACCTCGAAGCCAAGTTCGAGCGCGCATTGGGCCCGGGGGCTACTGTCGGCGTCCTAGGAACGAGGGTGCCCAGACTTGCCTGCCTGCGGCCCATGGCATGGCTCCATCGGCGGCCCGGTATGGCCGGGCTTCAGCAACAACAACCCAAGACCCTCGCGAGGGGCCAAGCCTCGTGAGGCGGACGACACTAAGACCTCCCTGAGGGGCGGCCTCAATGGCTGGCTCTCGAGGAGCGGAGATATCTATGCAAGGTGCACCTCGCGAGGTTCATGTGACATGAGCCATGACGACCAAGGCCAGGCGGGCATCAGCGGGCATACTGTACCAGTTTCCTCTTTGGTGCTAAGGAGGCAAGCGCAGGCGCAGGTTCCCGATGAATCAGCTAAAGGTTTCCATATCGATGCAACAAGACCGAGACCACCAGGACGATAGGATGGAGGTCATCGCGGAGCCCACTGCGGCGTCACCACCGGAGCCTTTTGCAGGCGAAGACTACTTTTGTCAGGATAGCTTGTACTAGTTGTCCCCCTTCAAATTTTGTCGTTGTAGGATCCCTTCCCGCCTACATTTGGGAAGAGGACCAAGGCCACTATAAATAGGACTTAGCCACCACCATAGAGGAGGACGGATCGATTCCACCCAAACCACCTCGCCAGCACATCGAGCTCAAGAACACCTCACTCCTGAGGCTATTCATCCACTGTACTAGTTCATCCTCAGCCCCTCAAGGCAATCCACCACAAAGATGGAGTAGGGTATTGCACCGCAAGGTGGCCCGAACCAGGATAAACTGATGTGTCCCTTGTCCCTTGGTTTCGTCGAGCTAGGTTCTGGAATCGTTGAGCAGGCAGACTGGGAAGAGGGAGTTCTTCGCACGCACCCAGAGTTCGAACCTCTCAAGGGTCTGTGAAACCCCAAATCCGACATGCTGGCACTCTAAAAACTTGCATGCATGTTTAGTTTAGCATAAATTTGACATGATCATTTAGAGGAGATCATATGTTGTTATGTTTTCCATCTGTACTAATTACAAGGCCCCTGGCATGGAAATGATCATGAAAAGGAGGAACGGAGACAAGCTTACATATCGATCCCCGACAAACTAAACAGATAAGTTTTCTTTAGAGTATCCATAACATGTCTCATTAAGGAAAAACTTGCGCATAGAAAAACCTTGTAACCTTCAAAAATTTTGTGCCCCCATCCTTTGATTAGCAGAGTACTTCGATCAAGTTGGTCGCAGTGGCATTTGGCAGAGAAGGTTTGACAAGGAGGCGGTTCCCTTCCACGATGATGAGCCTACAGGACCAAGCCTTGCGGCAACAACGAAAGGGGCCGACATGTTAGCTTGCTGGAGAACCTTGTTTACTTAAAAGTATAAAAAATTCACTCCTCTGCATGGATAAGATACTTGCACAAGTACCCAGCAAGCATCTCTTTTTTCATTGATATGCAGATAAACAAGTACAAACCTTACAGAGTGCAAAAATGGATGAAAGAGATTACATATTCAAGACTAAAATTTGGCAAATGCCTACATGTTTTAGATTGAAAAAAGATAAGTGCCCCGTAATCTCTTTCTTGTTCCTCTCCTCTTAGGGACTACAGGGAGAAGCGAAGAGGGCAAAAGGAGCGCTTGGGCAGAAGCCCCTGTCAGGGCCTACGGGACGCAGCCTGACAAGATCGGGAGTGCGTGGACAAAGGCGAGGGACGGAGAGAACGGCTAGGAGATGCCCTGGTCACCGCCACGATGGCCAGGAGGCCACGATAGCATGGACACCGACAGGGAAGACGAAGCCGGAGTCCACGGGGAAGCCTGCCGGGGTCCAGTTGGAAGACTGCTGGAGGAGGTGGAGGCATCCATGCCCAACACCCTGGCAAATCACTCTGCTTGGTGAAGAACACGCAGGTGCAGATGGTGGTGCCGCCGGCCCCCTGCCGACGGTGACGGTGCATCCAGCTCTCAGCCGGAGTCAGAGTCGTCGTCCTCCCGCTCGGCGCCATCGTCTTTACCGACACTGTCCTCTTCATCGCTGTCGCTCGAGGAGGAGCTTTCATCGTCGGTCGAGCTCTCCGTGCAGTACCCTAAGCGAGCACCCGAATGCCCGAAGACCTTGATGGAGAGCAGGGTGGCGTCCATTAACTTGAAATTAAGAACGTGCCCGCCTCCAAGCTATGGGCATGAGCAAAGGTTTTCTAGCCGCGCTGGAGAAGCATGACATGAGGTCAGGGAACTCTACGTCCGCCCGCATGCTGCCATTGCAGCAGCCCCTAATGTGCAGCCTTAGTCCTGGCGGCTCCTCTACATCCATCACCCTTGCGAATGGGGTTGGAAGCTGAAGATGGCTCCGCGCAGCTTGGCAATGAATTCCAGTGGCTGGTCCCCAACATGGCCTTCATTCGCGCCCAGGGCAACAGGAGGAGGGCGATCAAGGCACCGCCACGCCCTCCTCGACCCCGGGCACCACGACGGCCGCGTCCTCGTCCTCGTCCCCTGCGTCCCCAGCGGGAGGAGGGAGGAGCTATCGAGCGGAGACCCTCATCGCCACCACTGGAGTACCACCATGCCTCCTCCCCCTTACCATGGTGGAGGGAAGCTGCCTAGAGGAAGAAGGAGGAGATGTGTGTGAGTAAGCACCTCACCCACGTCCCCTTTTATAGGCGAATTTGGCCTGGGGCTCGCTCATCACCCAGGAGGCAAACACCCCACTCCGCCAATTCGACTCCTCTATGTCACTAACGGCATCTAGAATCAAGGCCGCCCTCCTGTGCCTATCTGTGGTGCCTAGCTTTCTGCCATGGCACTCATTTCCGCGCCCTCTGCATCCGCCACCAACCCTACACAATGCATGCAGCGTACGTGGCGGAAACGGCCAGAGCAGTACAACAAGTGAAATGGCAGTTACCACTTCATGAACGTGGGGTGTGGGCAGCCACGGATCGTTGCGTAAAGTTCCCCACAATTTCTCACACGACGCGCAGGAAAACCAGAAACTGACTCAAGCACAGGTTAATGAAGAAGCAAGGAAAATATCAAGGAAGAGGAGAAAATTATCACAAGTGTCTTGCTTGTGTACCTGATAGGGCCTACCCCAACGGTGCTCGGCAACACGTTTGGACCAGGCTCGGGGGCTCCTATTGGTGCAACAAACCTTCATGCATCTTGCCCGAACTGTACACATGCACGATGGCAAAGATACAACTACACCAAGCATCCAAGTCAAGACCAAGATAGAGAAGCAGCTCTTTGAGAGATCAAAGAGCGGATCAAGAAGACCAAGACAAGCCAAGGGAACAAGATATCACTTTGGGAAAGCCTCCCTTGCCGGGCAGGAGAGCCGGGCTAGGTCGAGGTCGTCCAGAAGACAAGTCCAAGATTTCCCCGGTAGGCTCACCGGGGCCGCCAAGGGAAAATCTCCCCGCCAAGGATCCACCGCTCCACCGCACCGCAACACCGATCACCTATCAATGCGATGTCGAGCCCCCGCGATGATTAAGTGGCCTCTACTAAGCATGTGGCGTCCCATTGGAAGACAAGGTTCATCCAAATGACACCCGTCTACAGGCGTGTCAAGCAGATAATAAGAAGATGATTAAGCGGTGCGATAGGCTTGCCGGGCTGCATCCTCTGCATGACACCTAGAAGTGCATTTAATGCACTTTCTCCTAACTGCCAGGGTTAGGTATGATAGCACTGCCAGAGGGATTCAGACCATAGCAGACTTGTACGTGCGTAGCTGGTCTCCACGAGGCACCCTTGCCGGGCTCAAGTGTTGTGTGTTAGTTGTGTTCTGCACTCAATCCATCAAAGCAGGAGTAGGGTTTTACACTACCCAGCATCTCGAACCTAGGTAAAAAACCACCAGTGTCACCACCGTCGTGTTGTTCCATGGCTTCTGCTCTTTGTGCAACATGATCTCCACCTTGTCGAACCACAAGGGGCTCATGGCCCCATAGGTGATCGTGATCTCCATGAGACAAACGGTAGTGCCAACCTTAACCATTCGATTGACATCCTTCCTCTGGCCGCCAAAGCTAAACCAGCACCTTTGGGACCGCCTGCTCCTGTGTCCCACGGCTGGCTGTACTGCTGCGCACGCATCATGGCCACATCGCACCCTAAAACTCCGGGCATCTTCCCCGGCACCTGTTTGTTCTGGTCCGAGGCCTCACCATGTCCTCCAGCTTGGTTTGCTCGCCGTGGCGCCGCCCTCCAGTGTTGTTAACATGGTTAACAACCGAGAGGACTAAGAAGATGACTGTACATGGTGAGGACGACAGTAGGGACCCACCAGGATCATGGTAGTTCGCAAGCAAGTGCCTCCTTTATTATAAGAAAAAAATGGTTCCTCCTGATTGTTTCCTGACATCTAGGTTGCACACCACTATCAACGTAGTCAATAAGCAAGATAACTACACAAGGAGCGGCTGACACCCGGGACCCAGCAGTTCGCGCAATATTTTTTTGTTTCCAGGACGGGTAGGGTATCAACTGGTTTCTGCAGGAGTTGTGGCCCCTCTATCCCATGCTTTTATTTCATATGTTTACCACATTACCAGCCCTATTTTTTTCTTTCTTAAAATGTCTAGTCTAGCTATTTTGTTTTTTGCAGAATACAACGGATGCCTACTTGCTTTTATATGCCCAATCTTTGAAGACGAGGAGCGATGCATTCGGCTTCCCCAGAAAATGGGCTATAAGTAATAAGAGATGGGTTGTAAATTAAAAAAATACAGCAAACATGCAATTAGTTCAAAATTACTTTTTTCTTTAGGATTTTGATATTTTAAATTTCATTGTTTTGTGCGGGTAAATTTTCATTGGATTTTAAATTAAGGTATGTTTAATTTTAAATTAATTTGAATCTGGCTAGAAATTTCAGGTTGTATGCTGTTTGCGACAGATTTGGAGGCTGACTTGTGGGCCTACTAGGTTGACGCGCATGCATCGCTTTGTCAACTTAGTCAACAAATGATTCTAGCCATAGTGATTGTTGAATGTAAATCCAACCGTCGTGTTGGTTCTTCAACCTCTAATCTTCTTGCTCCAGAAGCCCAAACCAGCTCCGTCCGTACTGCCTGCTCCCGCCTCACGTGGCTGGCTGTGCTACCATGCAGGAATCACCGCTCCACCCTACTCCCACCACTGGCTAGGCCTTACCTTCACTCACCCACAGCCCATGTTATTTTCCGGCGAAAACAGACTCACTCCTCAGCCAAACTAGTCAACCGTTGTTCTCCCTTCCGTGTGGGAAACCACTGCGTGTCTTCCCCGGTTCCGGTTTGTTCCCTTCCTGGGCCTCGCTGTCGTCCACCGAGTTGGAGCTCTCGGCGCGGCGACGTCAACATCTTAATGAACGACAACCATCAGAAGAGGATTGTACGTGGTGAGACTGGCAGCTAGACCCACCAGCTACATCTTCACATGGAAGGAAGTTCCTTCTTACTACGCGAAGAAATGATTCCTCCCCTGACAACTGGGACCCACCGGCTATATCTTCGCATGCAAGGAAGTGCGTTCTTATCCTCCCTGATAGCTGGGACCCACCAGGCCGAATCGTACGTATCGTTGTCTGTGTGGCCGCAGACGTGTACGTACATACCGGTCGATCAGTTTGCCTGCCATGATGAACCATGGCCGAGTAAGGACTGGTAACAGTTCAAGCAGTCCCGTGTAAATCCTGGACACATACGACAGCCATGCTACAAAAAGATGGCCACGTATGTACATACGGGTGTGGTCTCGAACACATACAGTGACGACGTCTTGTTCATCGGCAGCCAACAGGCTAGGTCGGAACAGAGAAACATCATCGTGTTCATTGGGAGGAAATCGACCGGGTCAAAATGCGTCCTGTTCAACGGGAGCCAACCGGCTTGGACGGAATAGCCGAAACAGGGTCTGGCATACCGCAGTACAGAGGAAACAGAGTTCTATTCGACCGGCTACAGTCGAAACGGGATCCTGTTCATCGAGAAGGGTCTAGCGTACCACAAAATGGAGGAAACAGACTTCTGTTCGAGCTCCTACGGTCAAAACAGGGTCTGGCGTACCGCAAAACAGAGGAAATGGACTTCTGTTGGAGCACCTATGGTGTAAGCGGTACTTCCGTTGTTCTAGTAACGCCCTGAGACCGTTGCGCCAGGTGTCTTCCAGTTATTCGCCGTCGTTTCCATGTCATTCGCTTGCGTGTTGCAGTTTGCCATGTCATCATGTGCATTTCATCTGCATGTTTCTCAAAACTTGCATCCGTCCAGGTTCCCCCAGTTCTCTCCGTTGTCCGTTCGGAGCCAGACACACTCGCACGCACCCCCAGCACCTCTGAAATATTATTTTATAAGTGGAATAAAATGTTCTAGGAATGGGATGAAAGTCGGCGTGCGGTCTTGTTCTAGTGTAGGTAGACCGCCTGCCAAATTTCGTCACATTCGGAGTTCGTTTGGTAGCCCAACCGTCTTCCGTAGCGGCACCGTTGCCGGGTAGTTCGTCGGACGTTTTCGGTCACCGGAAATCATTGCCGGGCCGCATTCCTCCTCTCGCCTCTCAGCCCAACCCTCCTAAACAGTCAACCTAGCCCATCTAACCCCTCCGCTCCGACCGGAGCCGTCGGATCACGATCGGAGGGCTCTGAAAGCCCCCAAAACACCTAATCCTAGCCACGTACCCTATATATACACCCCCTTCCAAATTTGGGCATCCCTAACATAGCCTACCTCTTCCCCTACCTCCCAGCCGCCTCCCTCCTCAAAATCCGCACAGCTCCACCCCTGCATCAATACTTGTCACTGCCCCAGCAGCCAGCCGCCGCCAGCCACCACCAGCGCCGCCTCTCCCGACCAACCCAGCAGCGCCACGTGCCACCTGACCCCGCCCGCAGCCAACCAGGCGCCTCCATGCGTCTTGGCCCTCCTCCTCCAGCTGCAGGCCCGCCGAGCCCGCGGGGAGCCCGTCTGGGCCCATCTGGGCCCTGATCTCGTCGCCGCCAGGGCTCCCGCCGCGACCCTGCTCCTCGCTCGCCTCCGACCTCGACCCCCGCCGCTGCTGTGCAGGCCTCTGGTGCATGCGCTCGTCGCCGGCGGCCAGATCCGTCGCCCCCATGTCGGATCCCGCATTCCCAAGCTCCCCTGCCGCTGCCTCGCCCGGATCAGCCAGATCCGGCGAGCTCTTCCTTGACTACTGTCCTCCGCGCCTCCCCGAGCTCCACCTGCGCCAGTGACCGCCACCACCGTCGTCCCAGCGTCGCCGTGGGCCCCCCTCTTCCAGATCTCGCCGGCCCCGCCCCCTGGGGCACCACTGTCGGGGGAAACGACACCTACGGGATCATGAAGAATCCCTTTTGCTATGGTTGGCGGGCACGGGGCTGTGGAAAGAGCGGGATTAGAAGATCAATGCGGGGGATTATCCAGGTTCGGGCCGCAAGTGATGCATAATAGCCTACTCCTACTGGTGTATGTTTATCTGGTCTTCTTGGACTAGCTACAAAGCGTGCAGGGTCCAAAAAGTCAGAATCCTCCCCTAGTACGCCGCGGGCCTCCTTTTATAGATAAAGGGACTGCCACAGTGGCACACAGGAGGTGGAAAGTTTGTACAGTAGTCGAGTCTATCTCCTGGCACCATAGGACAAACGCATTTAATGCGTTGCCGATGTGCCCTTCTTTCTTTATCAGGGATGGCAAGGAAGCTTATCCCAGCTGTCACCGCCTCGCCTGGCTTCGACACGCGTCCGAGCTGACGAGGCGTGTAGTGCCACGCTGGCTGGATAGCTGTTGAGTTGGTGCGGTGGCAGAGTCTTCACGAAGATCTGCATGCCACCACGTAGGTGCTTGAGTTGGCCTGGAAACCACACGTCGCCACGCAGGTGCCTGGCTAGCTGGTGGGCTGGCAGCTATGTGGGAGCGGCGGTGGAGCCTTGGCCGGAGCGGGTCGGACCGCGGCCCTGCAGATGTCCCCGGCAAGGGTCTTGCCGGGGCCCCGGCAAGGGCCTTGCCGGGGTCTCGGAGGCGTCCCCGGCAAGGGTTTTGCTGGGGGCCTCTGTCTTCTGTTTCTCATCTAGTATTGCATGTTCTTGATCTTCACAAAGATCTGCATGCCACCATGGAGGCGCCTTCCGAGCCTTGGTTCCTATGTGGGTGATGGCGTCGGAACTCTTAGGCTCATGGGTGGTAGCTCTGCTAGTGTTGGGCAAGTTGCCCCGATAAGGTTCTTCCCGGGGTTGTGGAGGCCGCCCCGGAAAGGGCCTTGCTGGGGGAGTTCACCTTACCCCTCTTCTCTTTGTGTTTCTGGTCTTGGCGTTGCTCTGTTCGTCTTGTGTCTTTGCTTCCTCTGCCCTGCCGAGCATGGCCATCGGCTCGTGGCTCCAATTGCCCGTGCACAAGTAAAGGGTTGCAAATAGGACCCCTACTTTTGTACACCGAAAGGAGCCCCCGGGCCTGGGCCACAGATAAGTGCAGAGCGTTCGTTGGGCCAGGCCCAGAACGGTGCGCGGGCCCACGCGTGGCGGAGTTTTATCGCAATAACTCCCCTTGCTCATTGCGCTTCCCCACGACCCGCGTTGAATGCGCGACATGGGGGTCGTGCGTGACATTGGGGTCATGCGTGGGGCGGGTCCTGCACGCGTGTGTCACATCGTGGTAAATGGTAAAGAGGCGGCCCGCGCCTTCCCCATAAAAAGGAAAAAACCGCAGGCGCGCTGCTCATTTACCCTCTACACCTCTTCCAATCTTGGAACCGCCGTTCCCCTTTTCCTCCTCCAGCGAAAGATTCGAAGCTCTCGCCTCTGCTTGCTGCCGTTGCGCCTCGATTGCTTTTGATCCTTCTCCCTCTCAAAGCCGCCATGGCACCCAAAACTAGCAAGGGCAAGGGAGCAGCCAAGGACGCGGGGGAGAAGAAGGCGCCGGAGAGCGAGTTGGCGGTGCGGCGGACGCAGCTCGCCTACTTCCCTTCGACGGTTGATGCGGTCCACCTCGGGAACTACTTCTTGCCCCTGTGGGGGAGGAAGACGACGGGGCACCCTACCACGCGCGTCGTCCCTGCCGATTTCGCCAAGGCCGGGCCAAATCGGTACCCCTTCTTCGTCGATTTCTTCTCTTGCGGGCTCTGCCCCCTTTCTCTGACTTCTTCAACGACGTCATGCACTCCTATGGCTTCCATCTTCTAGATCTTACGCCGAATGCCGTGGCGTGCATGGCTTTCTTTGCCCATCTCTACGAGGGCTTTGCTGGGGTGCTCCCCAGCACGACGCTTTTCTGCCACTACTTCTCCCCTCGCCTCCAGCCAGGGGGTGCCTTCTCCGGCTGCATCACC
Organism: Triticum aestivum; assembly: GCF_018294505.1. Lineage (NCBI taxonomy): Eukaryota > Viridiplantae > Streptophyta > Magnoliopsida > Poales > Poaceae > Triticum > Triticum aestivum. The sequence goes on from NC_057814.1 coordinate 358,308,918, forward strand.
TGGATCCCAAGGACCCAGGAGAAGGGCACATATCCGGAGGGTGCTCAGAAGGAGAGGTGGGAGGAATGGCGGAGCCGGTGGTGCTTGATCGAGGAGACGGACCCGCAGGAGTTCTGCCAGGTTTGTCAGAGCCCGCTGACCCGCCGTAGGGACTGGAGCGACCTCGACGCCAACTACGAGAAGCTCACGGTCGCCACAACCAGGATCCATCGCCTCACCATGGCCGGGCTCACCCGCGAGATGATCGGGGCCGACTTCATTCGGTGCCGAATCGCCCCGCTGCACAACAAGGGGAGGCTGGCCTGGGATTTCAGGAATGCTGCCGAAATCATGAGGCTCCACCCTGGCCTGAAGCACAACTTGACGGTGATGGGGCACGCCCATTTCTGTCAAAGGCTCTTTCAGCTTGACGTGGATGGTGACGACAGAGCTAAGCAGACCGGCAGGGCCGCGAAGGCCGGCAAGGCCGTCAGGGGGCCCATGTTTGGGTTGCCGGCGGGAGTGGTCCGCTGAGCAACAACTCTCGCCAGTCCGCTATCATCGCCATGTTGCCGGACTTCAATGCGCATGGCCTTGACCCGGCCTGGGCCGAGCCACCAGCGGAGAGGGTGCAAGAGTTCTTCGACACTTTGTCAGAGAGCTAGTCCGCGACGAGCCGCTGCTCATCCAAGACACCACCAAGGCGGAGCTGGACTACATCGCCGCCAGGACGGTGGAGGCGGCACTCGGCAGGGAGGCCGGCAGCGCTGGCGCAGTGGAGGACGAGGCCGACGGCGGTCGCGGAGGAGAAGGAGCTCGCACAGTGGGCGGAGTCTACCGGGGAGGCCAGCGGCACCAGCGCTGAGGCCCCCCTTGTTAAAGACGCGGGCGATGAGTCATCCGATGAGGAGGTCGAGGTGAACGATCCCCCGGCCACGGGGAGGCAGCGCGTCCTATGGCGGGCTAGCTTTGGCGAGCCGGTCCGGCCCGGCAGAACCACGCAGCAGGAGCCGGCCCAGGGGGCAGCTCGTGCGCGAGACGAGGGCGATGAAGGCCGCGGTAGCGAAGAAGGCAGTGAAGGTCGCGGTGGTGAAGAGGACAGGGACCGCTTCCTCCTCGTCCATGCGGCACCGGTCCCCGTCCCCTTCCCCTCCTCCTTTGGACAGTACCCCGCAGGCCGAGTTCGATCTTGGGCCTTTTAGCCCGGCGAGGAAGAGGAAGCTTGTGGGGGAGGAGGTGGAGGACGGGTAAGTATTTCGCTCTCCATCATCTCCTGACCATACGCTTGTGTTATCTTCCTTTGATTTGATGTCATCTCCACAGGGACACGGAGATGCTGGCACAGAGTGTGGCGAAGAGAGCCAAGGCCTCGATGGGCGACAAGCCTCCGGCGTGCACTCCGCGTATGCTGGTGTTGGTGGAGAGTAGCCCGGACAGCAGCCCCTGACGCAGCCCCGCTTCAGCCGCCCACGTGAGTCCATTAGTTACTCCTTTACCGATGGGCACTGGGGTGTGAATTTTTTATGCTGACCTTGCTGGGTTTGCAGGAGGAGAACGGCAGCAGGAGGAGCCATCGAGGGCCACTCCCAACACGCCCCCCCTCGACTACGCCGCCCAGAGGGGAGTCCCCGGCAAGGGCACCCACCACCGAGCCCACACATATGGAAGAGGAGGAGGCGATCTTGGGTGCCGGTGGCTCTGCCCTGGCAACGAATGCTGGCGGGGAGGGCACCACTTCTTCCCAGCCTGGTGCGGGTAAGTTGTTTGCTTCCTGTCCCTGTTCTTTCTTCTTCTTTTTAAACCTTGACCTTGGCCTCGCCTCATTCCCCTTCTTGGTATCCAAACCCTCCCTCGGCGAACCTAGAGGACATCGACACTGTCATCGAAGAGGTCGCCAAGGATGCCGCGGCAGAGGCCGACAAGATTGGGGCTGAGGAGGCCGCCAAGACCACCGCTGAAGAGGCCGCCAAGGGGCCCGCCGGGGAGGCCGGCAAGGCCGCTGCCGAAGAGGCCGACAAGGGGCCTACTGGGGAGGGGGTGGTCGATGACCAACCTTCCTCCTCTGCTACCTCTAGCTCGGCAAGTACTTGAAGGTGGGCAACAACCTGTTCGTCCACCTCCCAGGAACGACAAGCACCAGGGCGCCAACCGAGGGGGAGGTGTTTGACGACGAGGCGCTCGCCTCCACCGGGCTTCAGGTTGTTGACGAACCGAGCTCCGGCGGTGGCGGTTCCCAAGAGGAGCAGCTGCTTTAGGCCATGAGCGTCAACTTCCAGAAGCTCCAGGCTCTTCACCGTGCCCGCCTGGACAAGGCAAAATCAAGGATGGCGGCGATGGACAAGGCAGAGGCGGATCTCAAGGAGCGCGTCGCTGAGACGCAGGCTTGGTTCCACGAGGCCCATGAAGAATTGAGTGTCGCCCAGGGTTTGCTGGCTGAGCGCAAACAGGAGCTCGTCCTGAAACAGGCTAACGTCGAGAAGGCCTAGGAGGTGGCGAAGGAACAGGCCGCCAAGGACAAGGCCACTCGGCGACAGCACGAGGCTCAGCTGAACTCCCAGGGGGAGGACCCTGCTGCCCGTGAGGAGGCGCTTGCCGCCACACTCCGCGGCAAGGACGAGGAGGTCGAAAAGCTCGTCGTGCAGCAGACCCAGGAGCTGGAGCAGAGGCACAAGGACGTGCTCGATGCTCAGGCTCGGGCTCACGCCGGCAAGGTGAAGGAGCTGGAGCTGGAGCGGGAGGGGCTGAAGAAAAAGGTCCTAGAGCTGACGAAGGAGAAGGACACGATCAACGATGCTTTGGGGGAGGCGCAGGCCGCAGTCCTCGGCAAGGTCGAGCTACTCTCCAAGGCCAACGACTCCATCAATGACTTGAAGATGAAGCCGGATGGCCTTTAGGTGACGCTTTTGGAGGTTAGGGCCCGGGAGAAGACCCTGACCAAGGACCTGGAGGAGGAGAAACGGCTGCGGAGGGACGGCGCCGCTGAGTATGAGGATTACGCGAAGGGCGTGAACCTCTGGATCGACCGCCTCGTCGATGTCGCTGGGAAGCTCACCGCCCAGCTAGCCGTCATGGGCATGCCGGACGTCAGGCTCTCCGAGGACAGGAACACGAGCCCCAACGCCAGGCTGACCTTGTTCTTCGAGCACATCCTCGACGCCCTGGATCAGCTCCGCTCCAACTGGGCAACTTATCTGGACAACGAGTCCCGGAGGCTCTGCCGGGGCGACCTGACCAAGGTGGTATTTTGGAACCCCGCCGTCAACTTCGCCGACGCGCTGGAGAGCTTGCCGGAGGGGACGGACCTCGCGGCGCTCAATGAGCGTATCAAGCCCATCATCGACTGCGTCGACGGAGTCCAGAGGGTGGAGGGCCAGCGCCGGGACTAGGCACCCCGTTTCTCGTTGCCGCTGCGAGTTCAAGACCAAGACAATTTTATCTTAAGTTAGAACAGCGGCGATTATTTGATGTAATATAACTCTGCAGTACTTCAATATCAAGCATGCTATCTTCTCGTTAGGTCTTTCTTTGTATGTTTGCACCCTACGCTTGGTGAGATAAGGCTGCCGGCGCGTAAACCCATGCCGTGGTGCTTTGAGGATGGATCCTTAGCACCCTGCCGGGAGGGCGCTTGCTGCCGGGCAAACCACCTTGCCGTTCTCAGCACGGCCGCATGAACTGTCGAGCGGACTCAAGACAGAGACAAGGGCGTTGCTAATAGCGGGTAGGCCACCTTGCCGTTCTCAGCGCGGCCGCATGAACTGTCGAGCGGACTCGAAACAGAGACAAGGGCGTTGCCAATAGCGGAAGGGTCCGATTACGTGCAGGTTTCCCAAACAAGGAATGAGATCTTTCGAGGAAGACAGACTTATATAAATGAAATTAGCCGAAATTTTGCATGACTTAGCTTTTCGTGGCCACACGGATGGCTGTCGAAGCTGCGGACGGCACCAGAGGGCGGCTGATAGACGTCGCCCTCTCCCTTCGAGCCATCCCCATGAAAGAGTCGATGAGTCGGCTCCAAAACCAGATTTCCACAGCTCGCGCCCCCTACCTGGCACGCCAAAGATGTCGGGGGAAACGACACCCATGGGATCATGAAGATTCCCTTTTGCTACGGTTGGCGGGCGCGGGGCTGTGGAAAGAGCGGGATTAGAATATCAACGCAGGGGGATTATCCAGGTTCGGGCCGCAAGTGATGCATATTACCTTACTCCTGCTGGTGTATGTTTATCTGGTGTTCTTGGACTAGCTACAAAGCGTGCAGGGTCCAAAAAGTCCGAATGCTCCCCCAGTACGCCGTGGGCCTCCTTTTACAGATAAAGGGGCTGCCACAGGGGCACACAGGAGGTGGAAAGTTTCTACCATAGTCGAGTCTATCTCCTGGCACCGTAGGAGAAACGCATTTAATGCGCTGCCGACATGCCCTTCTTGCTTTATCAGGGATGGCAAGGAAGCTCGTCCCAGCTGTCGCCGCCTCGCCTGGCTTCGACGCGCGTCTGTGCTGACGAGGCGTGTAGGCCACGCTGGCTGGCTGGGCTCTGAGTTGGTGCGGTGGCAGAGTCTTCACGAAGATCTGCATGCCACCACGTAGGTGCTTGCTGAGTTGGCCTGGAAACCGCACGTCGCCATGCAGGTGCCTGCCTAGTTGGTGGGCTGGCAGCTGTGTGGGAGCGGCGGTGGAGCCTTGGCAGGAGCGGGTCAGACCGCGGCCCTGCAGATGTCCCTTGCCGAGGTCTCGTAGGCGTCCCCGCCAAGGGTTTTTCTGGGGGCCTCCGTCTTCTGGTTCTCATCTAGTATTGCATGTTCTTGGTCTTCACAATGATCTGCATACCACCATGGAGGCTCCTCCTGAGCCTTGGTTCCAACATGGGTGATGGCGTCGTAACTCCTAGGCTCAAGGGTGGCAGCTCTGCTGGTGTTGGGCAAGTTGCCCCGGCAAGGTTCTTGCCGGGGCTGTGGAGGCCGCCCCGGCAAGGGCCTTGTCGGGGGATTTCACCTTACCCCTCTACTCTTTGTGTTTCTGGTCTTGGCGTTGCTCTGTTCGTCTTGTGTCTTTGCTTCCTCTGCCCCGCCAAGCCTGGCCATCGGCTCGTGGCTGCAACTGACCATGCTCAAGTAAAGGGGTACAAATAGGACCCCTACTTTTGTACATCGACAACCACCTTCGCCCCTTGCCGGAGCTCGAGCTCCCCTACCGACCGCCGTCACCATGGCCTCGCCCATGGGACCACCCCGTCCCGGTACGACGTCGTCCTCGAGCCAAACGCGCCCCTGATCCGGCTCATCCCGCTCTGCCTCGTCCTGCGCCATGTCGTCGCTGCACGGTGGCATCCCGCAAACCAAACGGGCCCGCGTAACGGACAGCTTCGTCCCACGGCACCATCCGGCCAGCTTTCCCGCGGGGTATAATTTTCAGTGTCCCTTAAAATGAGCATCATGTATGCATCTAGTGAGGCTCATAACTTTGGGCATACTTGTCCTATGATGATGTATGATATATGAAAATGTTCATCTCTGAATTCCTTACATGGTGGTTTAGTTTTCTTGCATGTTACTGCTCATCTTCATGGCTTAATCATCGTTGCAGAAGTGCCATGTGCTGTTAACTGCTGAAAACTGCTGTAACTTGCTGATTTGTCTTTTTCATAAAATTTTGCGTGTTTATCTTTTGAGCATCATGTCAACATGTTTTAGGAGCATCTTCATGTCATCTTTACAGTGGTACAATCTATGTATTCTTATGTGCCTTATGGTGAGTGCATCAAGCTTGCAAAGTAGGGTACATGCTGTTGCTGATTTCTGTGACTTGATGATTTCTGCTAAGTCTGTGAACCTGTTATCATTTGCATATTTGCCATGATGTTTTCAACATGTTATAGCGGTTTCTACCAGTATCTCAGCGTTCATGTTTGTAGTGCTCTATATGTACATGCTTACCATGCCTTTTGATGCCTCATTTATGTCATGTAGCATATGTTTTCATTGCCATGAATATGCCTAAATGGTGTTCTAGTTTTCTATTAACTTCATGATGCCATATTGTGAGCTTGTTATTAATTAATCTATGCGTATTTTCGAGATGCTCAATTACATGAGTTGAATTATATCATGTCTACTATATGCCCATGTCTTTGGCATAATTATTAAAGTTGCTATGCTTGCTGTTATTTGCCTCCAAAGTCTGCAACATAATATTACTATTTTGCATTCCCAGATTTCCTCTCCTCTGAGAATCTGTTGTTAACTTGCAATCTTGTCTTGATGAATGTCATTGATCTAGGGGTTATATGGAGATCCTTATTAATAATGTTTTGCCATGTTTAACTTTTAATTTAATGCCATGCTTTTTTTGCCATGATCTTGCACTGTAGCATGCTTGTTTCATGCCTCCAACTTGTCAACATGTTATTCCTGCTCACATGTATGCCCTGTTTTTCACTAAGTCATAATCTGTGTTATTAAGCTGCTTTTTTCTTTGCTCTTGTTGGAATAATCCTGATGCCTATGAACTTGAACCTTGATGTTGTTTGAAGCATGTAATCTTTACTTTGAGTGAGTATCATGCTTATCCCCATATGTTTCCTGTAGCATGTCGTTTCCTTGATCGCAAAGTGCTTAGTTGTTGTTTTAGGCAAATTGCGTTTGAAACTTGTTTTAAGTGTATGTGTTGAACCGTGGCTTCGTTTGGAGCATGCTCTACATGAAACTTGCTTCGTTTTACATGTAGTTTCATCATGCCATGTTGCATCCATGTTTTGGAGTGTTTGTGATTTTGTTTTGCTTGCTTTTGCATCAATGCCATGTTTAACTTGTTTTGCTCGTATCTTTTAGGCGTAGCTCTGAATTAAGTGAACTTTATATGTAACTTGATTAGGAAACCATGTAGATCATCATGGTGCATCTTAATTTACTGTTTAACAACTTCAACATTGTGTTGTATTCAGATCTGGACCAATTTCGAAATTTGCATATGGGGAGTTTCCGGCCTCATTTAAACTTACTTTGATGTGTTGATCTTGTATGCATCATCTCTTGCCAAGAGTAGCATCATATAGCCTTGTCATGCATCATACTTGGTTGAGCATCATGTCATGTTTATGTGTTGTGTGTTTACCATATGGTTTGCTTCTTTCCGGTTGTGCTCCTTCTCGATAGTTCTAGTTTCATTGCGATTGTGAGGATTCGCTCGACTACGTGGGATCGTCTTCTTCATGGACTCGTTCTTCTTCCTAGTGGAATTTCAGGCAAGATGACCGTCACCTTGGATCCCACTACTATATTTGCTTTGTTAGTTGTCTTGATGCTATCGCTATGTCGCGCTACCTACCACTTGTTTATCAAGCCTCCCAAATTGCCATGATAGCCTCTAACCTTTTCCACCATCCTAGCAAACCATTGTTTGGCTATGTTACCGCTTTGCTCAGCCCCTCTTATAGCGTTGCTAGTTGCAAGTTGTCCCATGTTGGGCATGGATATCATGGGATATCACAATATCTCTTATTTAATTAATGCATCTATATACTCGCTAAAGGGTGGAAGGCTCGGCCTTTTGCCTGGTGGTTTGTTCCACTCTTGCCTCCCTAGTTTCCTTCATACCGGTCTTATGTTCCTTCATTTTGCGTCCCTAACACGGTGACGGTTTATGGACACCTCTTGACAAATAGCTTTGAATAAAACTCTTCCAGCAAGGCCCAACATTGGTTTTACCATTTGCCTAATAACAACTAAAACTTGCATAGGGACCTGCCAGCCGTCGTGGTCCCTTAATCAACTCCCCCAAGCCAGTGCTCCGCATGAGTGTTGGTCCACCTACCTAGCAGTCGGCGGTGCCAGCTCGAGGCAACTCCATGGTATTTTGGCTACCGTCCACTTCGCATAGATGGTGTTGTCCTGAGAACGAGATACGCGCGGCTCCTATCGGGGTATCGACGCACCGGGTGGTCTTGCTGGTTTTATTTTACCATTGTCCAAATGTCTTGTGCACCGGGAATCCGAGTCTGATCGGAGGGTCCCACGATGGAGGATTGTCTCCGCGGATCGTGAGCTTGTCATGGGCTAAGTTGGGACACCCCTGCAGGGTTTAAACTTTCGAGAGTCATGCCCGCGGTTATGTGGCAGATGGGAATTTTTTAATATCCGGTTGTAGTGAACTTGAAGTAAACTCAATTAAAACACACCAACCGCGTGCGTAACCGTGATTGTCTCTTTTCGGGGAAGTTCGAGAGGAGAGCACGGATGGGTTATGTTTGAACGTAAGTAGTTCAGGATCACTTATTGACCATTACTAGTTGGCGACCGTTTGCGTAGTTTCTCATCTTACTCTTGTACTCGTGAGTTCGCCCCCATACAATGCTTAGCCGCTGCTACAACCTCACCACTTATCCATTCCATACCCATTAAGCTTTGCTAGTCTTGATACCCATGGTAATGGGATTGCTGAGTCCTCGTGGCTCACATATTACTACACCAACAGTTGCAGGTACAGCTAATGCGATGATCATGACGTGAGAGCGATGTTTACATGTTTTGGAGTTCTTCTTCTTCTTCTTCGATCTTGGGTTAGGTTCTTGGTCGGCAGCCAGGGCTAGCAGGGTGGATGTCGTTTGAGCTTTTGTTTGTGTTTCATCCGTAGTCGGATGTTGTTCTCATGTATGATGTTAGTTGTATTCATGTGGCATTTGCATGCCTTTTGTATGTATCCCCAATTATTATGTAATGGCACGATGTAATGATATCCACCTTGCAAAAGCGTGTTAATACGCGATTCTATCCTTGGTGGGACCTTCGAGTTCCTTTAGGGTAGAGTCGCATATTGGGCGTGACAAGTTGGTATCAGAGCCTCGACCGACCATAGGAGCCCCCTTGATTGTCCGTAGTTGGCTGTTGCCGAGTCTAGAAGAAAACTTTTTTGGAGTCTAGTTATATCGGAGAGTAGGAATTCTTTTTACTCCTCAGCCCCTTCGCCGCTCTGGTGAGAAATCTTGACGTAGGTGTTTTGACTTACTCCTCTTCCCCTTCAATTTTTTTAGGATCACGCAGTTAGTTTTCGTTCGTTGCGATGTCAGCTCTTTTCATCCGGTGCACTTCTCTTTGAGTCATTCGATTCTCGTTGTCTTTTGCGAGATCAATCCTCGGTTCTTTCTCAATGACGTTGTTTTCCCCGTATGAAGTCGTCTTTCTTTTCCCACCCGCCCACCCTTTTTTCTTCTCGGAGCCGGAGTCCTTAATCGAATATCCATCCTACTCGTGCGAAGCCTTTGCATTCCTTCCTCAATTATTTCAACCGGTGCTTTTCTCTACAAGTTATTCGTCAGTTCCCCGTTCCAAGTTGCCTTTGTTTTTTTTCCTGCCCTGCCACCCCTTTTTCTTCCTGGAGTCTGAGCCCCTATTCAAGCATCAATTTCATTCGTGCGGAGCCTCTTCATTCTTTTCTCAATTGTCTTAACCGGTGAATTCTCGTCAACTTCATCGTGGTTCATCTCGTTTTCTTTTCCGGTGGATTCAATTCAAAAAAAAATAGGTGTTCATCATATTCCTTCCTTGACTCAAGTGTTTTTCCTTTGCTCGTTCGCCTCTCGCCATTTAATCGTTCCGGAGTGATGAAGACATCTCAGAAGATTCATGTTTGCATTCAATTATTTCGAGGTTGTCACCTCATTCGAGTCTTTCAATCATTCCGGTGCGTCATTTCTCATTCAGACAATCCTTTTCAATGGTGTTTTCTCTTCAGTGGGCCCTAACCCACAGGTCTTTTCCCAGGATCTTACCTGACTCTTCTTTTCGGAGTTATTCTCAAATTCTTTTAAAGGTGTGACGTAATTATGGATTCCATCAGTCATATGCCATCTCCAAGATCGATTTCAATTTTTTTCGTTGTTGGTTCAACCTCTTCGCTGAACTCCCGAAGTATATCAACAATTTTGGTGGTGTTCCTCGTCGTCAATCTCAACGTTTGAAGACCGAAGAAGAATTTTCCTATAAATCACGTCCGTTCTCTCAAAGCTTCATGGTGGTACTTCATGTTATCCTCTCAAATTATTCCATTTGTCACAAATTTTTTCTTACCCATCCGGAGTATTTCAGGAGTATTTCTTACGTTTGCGTAGTTTCTCATCTTACTCTTCTACTCGTGAGTTAGCCACCATACAATGCCTAGCTGCTGATGCAACCTCACCACTTATCCATTCCATACCCATTAAGCTTTGCTAGTCTTGATACCCATGGTAATGGGATTTCTGAGTCCTCGTGGCTCACAGATTACTACACCAACAGTTGCAGGTACAGGTAATGCGATCATCATGACGCGAGAGCGATGTTTACATGTTTTGGAGTTCTTCTTCTTCTTCGTCGATCTTGGGTTAGGTTCTTGGTCGGCAGCCTGGGCTAGCAGGGTGGATGTCGTTTGAGCTTTTGTTTGTGTTTCATCCGTAGTCGGATGTTGTTCTCATGTATGATGTTTGTTGTATTCATGTGGCATTTGCATGCCTTTTGTATGTATCCCCAACTATTATGTAATGGTATGATGTAATGATATCCCCCTTGCAAAACCGTGTCAATACGCGGTTCTATCCTTGGTGGGACCTTCGAGTTCCTTTTGGATAGAGTCGCATATTGGGCGTGACAAGTTGGTATCAGAGCCTCGACCGACCATAGGAGCCCCCTTGATTGTCCGTAGTTGGCCGTTGTCGAGTCTAGAAGAAAACTTATTCGGAGTCTAGTTATATCAGAGAGTAGGAATTCTTTTTACTCCTCAGCCCCTTCGTCGCTCTGGCGAGAAATCTTGACGTAGGTGTTTTGACTTACTCCTCTTCCCCTTCAATTTTTTTTAGGATCACGCAGTTAGTTTTCGTTCGTTGCGATGTCAGCTCTTTTCATCCGGCGCACTTCTCTTTGAGTCATTCGATTCTCGTTGTCTTTTGCGAGATCAATCCTCGGTTCTTTCTCAACGACGTTGTTTTCCCCGTATGAAGTCATCTTTCTTTCCCCACGCGCCCACCCTTTTTCTTGTCGGAGCCGGAGTCCTTAATAGAATATCCATCCTACTCGTGCGAAGCCTTTGCATTCCTTCCTCAATTATTTCAACCGGTGCTTTTCTCTACAAGTTATTCGTCGGTTCCCCGTTCCAAGTTGCCTTTGTTTTTTTTCCTGCCCTGCCACCCCTTTTTCTTCCCGGAGTCTGTGCCCCTATTCAAGCATCAATTTCATTCGTGCGGAGCCTCTTCATTCTTTTCTCAATTGTCTCAACCAGTGAATTCTCGTCAACTTCATCATGGTTCGTCTCGTTTTCTTTTTTGGTGGATTCAATTCAAATTTTTTCGGTGTTCATCATATTCCTTCCTCGACTCAAGTGTTGAAACGGGGTCTGGCATACCGCAAAACAGAGGACATAGACTTCTGTTGGAGCACCTATGGTGTAAGCGGTACTTCCGTTGTTCCAGTACCGCATGTACTATCGCTTATTATGGGTCTTCTGTTGTCTATTCGAGCTCGGAAGAAGTAGAGCGACAGTAGGGTGGTAGTACCGCTTGCGATACTTCCACCTAATGAGGACATGACTACCTTGAATACGACCAAAAATATTGCATACGTGCATAATTCTGATGTGATTTCTACTGCAAACTATGCACTAATTTATTTATTTCATCCAGGACAAAAATACTTCACAGATTTTTGTGCCATGTTTAATTGCAGGTGTATGGGACATTTGTACAATCCACATATGAAGATAAGGGAAAAATATAAGTTTAGGTGCTGTCCAAAAAGTCCTCTTATGTCACTTTTAGGCCAAGAGAAGATAGAGTACAAGTCTCTCATGTTCTGGATTCAGATTCAGACTCCACACACATACCTGACTCAAAACGGCAAGAACACTTTCACACAGACTCCAAATTGGGTGATTCTTTTTTTTGGAAATTAGATTTCGTGATATTTCCAACGCAGTTGGATTCACCTTCAAATTCGTCCGGCGTGTTGAGTTATCGATGAAACAATCTGACGATGCAGCAGAATCTGAGTCAAACTACAAGTTCAAAGGTGTTGCATCACCTCCACTTGGGCCCATGAGCCTTGTCAACCTTGGGACGTCCTCCCGCCTCCTTGGCCGCCACCCCTTGCACCTATATAAGTAAATCCATATAGTAGCTTTTTGCTGGGGATTTGTTTAGTTAAAAGTTAGCTATTGCAACTTCGTGTACTTCGTTTGTGTCCAACGACCAGACCAAGACCGCTTTCGAAACCCCACCTTTACCAATACTTCATCTATATTCACAATATTCAGGTTGCGTTATCATATTCTTGCTTGTTCTTTGATTGCGTGTAGGAATAGACCTTCATGGTCAGGTTGATCGTGCTCCGGCGTGGTCAATAACCTCTCAAAGTTGGTTTATCGATTGCTAAGGCGCAACGTCATGCACGTTTGTAGTCGGATCGTCAAAGTCATCTCTACCAAATCGATAGTTATCATCTCATCGAAAGATCGGGACACCCCGCCTCTATTACCACCGCTCCACTATCGCTGCTCTCGATGTAGCCGAGAATGCTAAGCGGAAGTAGAGCGGCAGTAGAGCAGTAGTACCGCTTACAAGTGGCACTATCGTCCAGCCACTACCACTGCTACTACGGCTTACTTTAATGCATCTAGACTCCTTAGCCACTTCACGTATTGCCCGCTGTACTCTGCCCTATCATCCTACTTCTTGTATACTGCACCCTCAGCAGTAGTACCGCTTTGGTGGTACTATCACCTCGGGGTGCTTCGCCCATGCCCTGTACTACGGGAACTATGCCCGGGTGGTAGTATGGCTCCCTGGAGTGGTAGTACCGCTTGTGCACGGGTTGTGGATAGGGAACGGTTAGATTTGTTCCCACTATATATATGGGGCCTCCCTCCTCAAGAAGTCTCACCTCTTATCCTCCCTAACTCCATTGTTTCTCAAAGCTCTATTTTTGCCTGATCTCTCTTTGTAGCCAACAAAACTGGCTGATTTTCTAGGGTTTGGTTGAGAAGGTCCTGATCTACACTTCAACCAAGAGATATTTGATTCCCCCTACTAATCCCTTACGGATCTTGTTACTCTTAGGTGTTCGAGCACCCTAGACGGAAGAGGTCACCTCGGAACCACAATCCATTGTGGTGAAGCTTCATGGTGGTGTTGGGAGCCTCCAATTAAGTTGTGGAAATTGCCCCAACCTTGTTTCTAAAGGTTCGGTCGCCACCTTCAAGGGCACCAGTAGTGGAATCATGGCATCTTGCATTGTCTGAGGGTGTGAGAAGAATACGGCGGCCCTAGTGGGTTCTTGGGGAGCATTGTGCCTCTACACTGCTCCAAAGTAGACGTACTTTCCCCAAAAGGGAAGGAGCTTTGATATGTCCATTTTGCATCATGCTTTTATGTTGATAATTATTCCATTATGTGATATTATTTCACATGATGGTATGATACTTATGCCTTTTCTCTCTTATTTTACAAGATTTACATGAAGAGGGAGAATGCCGGCAACTAGAATTCTAGATCGGAAAGCAGAAAATCTGAGATACCTATTTTACACAACTCCAAATGTCCTGAAACTTTACGGAGAACTATTTTGGAATATATAAAAAATATTGGGCGAAAAAACAATAGAAGGGGACCCACGAGAAGGCCACAAGCCTGGGGGGGCCCAGGGCTTGTGGCCCCCCTGGGCATCGTCTGGTGCACCTTTTCTGCTATATGGAGGGTTTTGACCTAGAAAAAAAAGAGGAGTGCTTTCTGGATGAAGCGTTGCCGTCTCGAGGCGGAACCTGGGCAGAAACAATCTAGGGCTCTAGCGGAGCTATTCCACCGGGGAAAGTTCCCTCCGGGAGGCGGATCGAAGCCATCGTCATCACCAACAATCTTCTGATCGAGAGAGGATCAATCTTCATCAACATGTTCACCAGCACCATCTCCTCACAAACCCCTAGCTCATCTCTTGTATTCAATCTTTGTCCCAAAATGTCAGATTGGTACGTGTGGGTTGCTAGTAGTGTTAATTACTCCTTGTAGTTGATGCTAGTTGGTTTATTTGGGGGAACATCATATGTTAAGATCCTTAATGATATTCAATACCCCTCTGATCTTGAACATGAACATGCTTTTTGAGTAGTTACATATGTTCCTAAGGACATGGGAGAAGTCTTGTTATAAGTAATCATGTGAATTTAGTATTCGTTCGATATTTTTGATGAGATGTATGTTGGCTTTCCTCTAGTGCTGTTATGTGAACATCGACTACATGACACTTCACCATAATTTGGGCCTTGGGGAAGGCATTGGTAAGTAATAAGTAGATGATGGGTTGCTAGAGTGACAGAAGCTTAAACCCTAGTTTATGTGTTGCTTTGTAAGGGGCTGATTTGGATCCACATTTTTGATGCTATGGTTAGATTTATCTTAATTCTTCTTTTGTAGTTGCGGATGCTTGCGAGAGGGGTTAATCATAAGTGGGAGGCTTGTCCATGTAAGAACGGCACCCAAGCACCGGTCCACCCACATATTAAATTATCAAAGTAACGAACGTGAATCATATGAGCATAATGAAAACTAACTTGACAGTAATTCCCATGTGTCCTCGGGAGCACTTTGCTTTACATAAGAGTTCGTCCACACTTATCCTTTTCTATAAAAAGTATTGGGACACCTTGCTGCACCTTTGCTACACTTGTTACTTGTTACTTGTTACGAATTATCTTATCACAAAACTATCTGTTACCGATAATTTCAATGCCTGCATAAAATACCTTGCTGAAAACCGCTTGTCATTTCCTTCTGCTCCTTGTTGGGTTCGACACTCTTACTTATAGAGAGGACTACGATCGATCCCCTATACTTGTCTATCATCAAGACTATTTTCTGGCGCCCTTGCTGAGCAGTGAAGCGCCTTTGGTGAGCAGAATTTGGTAAGGAAACATTTATATTACGTGCTGAAATTTACTGTCACTTGTCACTATGGAAGTCATCCTTTGAGGGGCTTGTTCGGGGTATCTTGACCTCGAACGGAAGAGCAAAGAGTTGCTCCTCAAACTACTGCACCTACTGAAAATTATTATTATGAAATTCCTTTGGGTATGATAGAGAAACTGCTAGCTAATCCTTATGGAGGAGATGGGACACTACATCCGGATTTGCATCTAATCTATGTGGATGAAGTTTCTGGATTATTTAAACTTGCAGGTTTACCCAGAAATGAAGTCGAGAAGAAGGTATTCCCTTTATCTTTGAAGGGAAAGGCATTGACATGGTAGAGGCTATGTGATGATATCGGAGCTTGGAATTACAACCGATTGAAATTGGAATTTCATCAGAAGTTTTATCCTATGCATCTGGTTCATCGTGATTGAAATTATATATATAATTCTTGGCCTCGTGAAGGATAATGTATCACTCAAGTTTGGGGAGGCTTAAGTTAATGTTATATTCATGCCCCAATCATGATTTCTCAAGAGAAATTATTACACATAATTTTTATGCTATGCTTTCTCGTAATTTTTATGAAGAAGACTACTGAATTCAAATGGGATCTCTTGGAAAGAATTAAACGCAACTCTAAAGATTCGGAGCTTGACAAAGGTAAGGAGTCAGGTATAAACCTTGAGTTTGATTGTGTTAAATCTTTTATGGATACCGGTATTTTTCGTGAATTTAGCACTAAATATGGACTTGACTCTTTGATAGTAGCTTCTTTTTGTGAATCATTTGCTACTCATGTTGATCTCCCTAAGGAGAAGTGGTTTAAATATCATCCTCCCATTGAAGTAAAAGTAGTAGAACCCATTAAAGCTAAAGAAAGAAACCATTACTTATAATGTTGATCCAGGCATTCCTACTGCTTATGTTGAGAAACCATCTTTTCCTCTTAGGATAAAAGAACATGCTAAAGCTTCAGTTGTAGTCCGTAAGAGTTATACAAGAACATCTACACCCTCTGAAAAAATTAAAGTTGAACCTAATGTTGCTATGGTTAAAGATATCTTGGGGGAAAATATTGATGGGCATGTTATTTATTTCTGTGATGAAGCTACTAGAATTGCTAAACCTGATGAAAAGGATAAACATAGACCTATTGTTGTCATGCATGTTGTCTCTGTTAAAATAAGAGATCATTGTTATCATGTCTTATGCTATTTGGGTGCTAGTACGAGTGCAATCCCTTTTAATTTATATCAAAAATTATGAATGATATTGCACCTACTGAAATAGAAGATATTGATGTTACTATTAAACTTGCTAATAGAGATACTGTCACACCACTTGGGATTGTTAGAGATGTTGAAGTCTTGTGTGGGAAAATAAAATACCCCACTGATTTTCTAGTTCTAGGTTCTCCACAAGATGATTTTTGTCCCATTATATTTGGTAGACCTTTCTTGAACACTGTTAATGCTAAGAGAGAAAGAAACTGTTAGTGTAAGTTTCGGGGATGTGTCTCATGAGTTTAATTTCTCCAAATTCTGTAGACAACCTCGTGATAAAGAATTTCCTAGTAAAGATGAAATTATTGGTCTTGCTTCTATTGTCGTGCCTCCAACTAATCCTTTAGAGCAATATTCGCTAGACCATGAAAATGACATGTTTATGAATGAAAGAAATGAAATAGATGACATATTCTTTAAAAAAATGCCCAGTTTGAAACAAAATTTGCCTGTTGAGACTCTTGGAGATCCTCGTTCTTCCACCCAAGAGTGATCCTGTGTTCGATCTTAAACAATTACCCGATACTCTGAAATATGCTTATCTCGATGAAAAGAAGATATATCATGTTAATATTAGTGCTAACCTTTCAGGGCATGAAGAAAATAGATTATTGAAAACTCTGAGGAAGCACCGTGCCACTATTGGATACACTCTTGATGATCTTAAGGACATTAGTCCAACTCTATGTCAGCATAAAATTAATATGGAACCTGATGCTAAACAAGTTGTTGATCACCAGCGACGGTTAAATAATAAGATGAAGGAAGTGGTAAGAAATGAAATACCATGGCTTCTAGAAGAAGGTATAATCTATCCTATTGCTAATAGTAGATGGGTAAGTCATGTTCACTATGTCCCTAAGAAGGGAGGTATTACTATTGTTCCTAATGATAAAAATGAACTTATCCCACAGAAAATTATCACAGGTTATAGGATGGTAATTGATTTTAGAAAATTAAATAAATCTAGTAGGAAAGATCATTATCTTCCGCCATTTATTGATCAAATGCTAGAAATACTATCAAAACATATACCTTTCTGCTTTCTAGGTGGATGCTCTGGTTTTTCCCAAATACTCGTGTCACAAGAGGATCAAGAAAAAACCACTTTTACATGCCCTTTTGGTACCTTTGCTTACAGATGTATGCCTTTTGGTTTATGCAATGCACCCGCTAGTTTTCAAAGATGTATGACTGCTATATTCTCTGCCTTTTGTGAAAAGATTGTTGAGGTTTTCATGGATGATTTTTCTGTATATGAAACTTCTTTTGATGATTTTTTAAGCAACCTTGACCAAGTTTTGCAGAGATGTGAAGAAACTAATCTTGTCTTGAATTGGGAGAAGTGCCACTTTATGGTTAATGAAGGTATTGTCTTAGGGCATAAAATCTCTGAAAGAGGTATTGAAGTTGATAAAGCTAAAGTAGATGCTATTAGGAAAATGGCGTGTCCTAAAGATATCAAAGGTATAAGAAGCTTCCTTGGTCATGCTGGTTTCTATAAGAGATTTATTAAAGACTTCTCTTAAATTTCTAGGCCTCTCACTAATCTTTTGCAAAAAGATGTTCCATTCATTTTTTATGATGATCGTGTGGAAGAATTTGAAATACTTAAGAAAGCCTTAATTTCTGCACCTATTGTTCAACCATCTGATTGGAACCTACCCTTTGAAATTATGTGTGATGCTAGTGACTATGATGTTGGTGTTGTTCTAGGACAAAGAGCTAATAAGAAATTAAATGTTATCCATTATGCTAGCAAAACTATGGTAGTACTGAGAAAGAATTTTTAGCAGTTGTGTTTGCTTGTGATAAATTCAGATCTTATATTGTTGATTCTAAAGTAACTGTTCATAATGATCATGCTGCTATTAAATACCTTATGGAAAAGAAAGATGCTAAACCTAGACTCATTAGGTGGGTTCTCTTGCTACAAGACTTTGATTTACATATTACTGTAGGAAGGGAGCTAAGAACCCCGTAGCATAAAACTTGTCTAGGTTAGAAAATATTCTTGTTGACCTACTACCTATTTATGATAGCTTTCCTGATGAACAATTAGCTATTATAAATGCTTCTTGTAGTAATCCATGGTATGCAGACTATGCTAATTTTGTTGTTGCTAAATTTAGACCACCTAGTTTCACATACCAACAAAAGAAAAGGTTTTCTATGATTTAAGACATTACTTCTGGGATGACACACAACTCTATAAAGAAGGAATATATGTTGTTATTAGACGTTGTGTACCTGAGCATGAACAGGAAACGCAAGTGTCCGAGGCTTACGGAGGACACCATTCTCCAGACAGAACTGCACACAAGGTATTACAATCTGTTTTCATTGGCCTACTCTCTTCAAAGATGCTCGTCAGTTTGTCTTGTCTTGTGATGAATGTCAAAGAATTGGTAACATTAGTAGACGTCAGGAAATGCCTATGATTTATTCACTTGTTATTGAACCATTTGATGCTTGGGGATTTGATTATATGGGACCTTTTCCTTCCTCCAATGCGTACACAGATATTCTGGTAGCTGTTGACTATGTTACTAAGTGAGTAGAAGCTATTCCAACTAGTAGCGCTGATCACAACACTTCTATAAAATGCTTAAAAAAGTTATTTTCCCGAAGTTTAGAGTCCCTAGATATTTAATGAATGGCAGTATTTCACACTTTATTCACGGTGCTTCCCGTAAATTGCTTGCTAAGTATGATGTTAACCATAGAATTGCATCTCCATATCATCCTCAGTCTAGTGGTCAAGCAGAATTAATTAATAGAGAAATAAAATTGATCTTGCAAAAGACTGCTAATAGATCTAGGAAGAATTGGTCTAAGAAACTTGATGATGCATTATGGACTTATAGAACTGCTTATAAAAATCCTATGGGTATGTCTCCATATAAAATGGTTTATGGGAAAGCATGTTACTTACCTCTCGAACTAGAACATAAAGCTTATTGGGCAATCAAAGAATTTAACTATGACTTCAAACTTGCCGGTGAGAAGAGGTTATTTGACATTAGCTCACATGATTAATGGAGAACCCAAGCCTATGAAAATGCCAAAAAAATTAAATAAAAGGTTAAAAGATGGCATGACAAAAGGATACAAAAGCGTGAATTTAATGTCGGTGACCATGTCTTGCTATACAATTCTCGTTTATGATTTTCTGCAGGTAAACTTCTCTCCAAATGGGAAGGTCCTTACATAATTGAAGAAGTTTATCGTTTCGGTGCCATCAAGATCAACAATGATGAGGGCAATAACCCGAAGGTGGTGAATCGTTAAAGAATCAAACATTATATCTCAGGTACGCCCATAAAATGTTGAAACTAGTATTGTTCATACCATAACACCAGAGGAGTACATAAGGGAAACTTTCTAGAACGCTCCAGAACTCTGAAAAGGAATAGGTATGTGATACGATAAGTAATCCGACTCCAAAAGTTTTCCAAAAGCAATTTTACTCTGTTTATGGATATTAAAAATTAGGAAAATAAGAAGTAGTCTGAATAGCGCACAAGGAGGCAACAAGACATGGGGCCCCGCCCTACCCCCCTGGGCGGGCCTCCCAGGCTTGTAGCCACCTCAAGTGCCCTTCGAACTCTGTTTTCTCCCACAATACTTGTTTTGCATGGTAAAAATTCATCATATAATCTCGTGAAGGTTTTGACCACCGTATCACAGCAATATCCTCTGTTCTTATTTCGAGCTATTTTTCTAACAGATCTAGATCGCCATGACGTCCCCAAGCGCCCCCAAGGACAAGTTCTACGAGAAGGTCATCAACCCCTACCATTGAGATGTTGCAATACCCTCAAACCATCGAGATGCGTAAGGGGGTGCTTCACATCTAGGATGTTCAAGGGCCAAGGATGACCGGGAGCATGGAGTCTAGGCTCAAAGTGGTGGAACAGGAGGTCTTCAAGTGCCAAGGGATGGTGGAACACAGACTCAACACCAATCACTCGATGATCACGGAACTCACTTGTGACCACAAGCTGGACACCAATGATATTGGAGAGGCCATCTTCGAGAAAATTGAGTTTCTCCAAGCCCAGATCCATGACCTGCAAAACGAAAACTGTGAGTATGAATACGGATTTAAGACGATGAGTTTGGCCACAGATTTGAGGATACCGAAGACTCGTTCATCCTTCTACGATGGTGAGCCTATGTCTTGGAAGATGGAGGACAAGCCTCCCACATCATCAACTTCATCCACACCACCTCCGAAGAAAGAGACTTGAGTACATGGGTATGGGCACTCCCCATGGCTTATGCCAAGCTTGGGGGAGGTGTCCCGGTATCGTATCACTATCACATCTTTATCTTTACCATTTATTTTAGTTTGATCCTTTTGGTTATATCCTGATTTAGTAGAACAAAAGCTTTAGTATGATCTAGTCTTTGAGTTTTGGCTTTATGATCTATCTTTGTAATCGAGTCCGTGAGTTATATAATAAAGATTAGTTTTGATTTGAGGGCTTTGCTTTCTTGCCTTGATCTTGGAAAAGAAATTAAATAAAAAAATAAAAAAATTATATAATGATCTTATGGGGAGTGATGACTTCACATATAAGAAGTATGTCACATGAAATTTATTGAGGGTTGACAAACATAGTTTTGGTCATTGTTGCAATTAATAGGAAGTAATAAAGAAAGAGAGGTTTCACATATAAATACACTATCTTGGACATCTTTTGTGATTGTGAGCACTCATTAAAATACTATACGCTAATAAGCTGATGTTGGACATGGAAGACAACATAATGGGTTATGTTTTATTATATCCAAATAGAAGTTATGTTGTCATGGATCCTCCAACATGTCAAGCTTGCTTCTCATCCTACGCTAGCCAAAACATCCACACTAAGTAGAGATACTACTTGTGCATCCAAACCCCTTTAACCTAGTTTTGCCAAGAGAGTCCACTATATCTACCTATGTGTCGGGAAACAAACCTTGGCGTGTGTTGCTCGGACTATACACAGGCACAAGGGCAAGATTACAGCGACAAGATAAGACCAAGTCGAAGAGATACCTCTTTGAGAAACCGAAGGGCGGATCGAGAAGACCAAGACAAGCCAAATGAAAAATATATCAATGAGGAAAAACCTCCCTTGCCGGGCAGGCGAGCCTGGCTAGATCGAGGCTTCACCAAAGACAAGTCCCAAGATTTCCCCAGCAGGCTTGCTGGGGTTGCCAAGGGCAAGTCGCCCCACCAAGACTCCACCACCCCACCGCAAAGCGATGCAAGTCACTTATCAGTGCGGTCTCGAGCACCCAAATGATTAAGTGGTTGTCGTTTGGCACGTGGCGGCCATTTGGAAAGAAGATTCACCCTATATGACACCCGTCCAGGGCGTGTCATGCAGACAGACAAGAGGGTGGTTGAGCGGCGCGACAGGCTTGCCGGGCTGCATCCTCAGTGGGACACCTAGTAGTTTATTTAATGCACATTGTCCTAACTGCCCGAGTTAGGTATAATAGCACTGCTAGCTGACTAATCAGTAGGTAATGACTGATTTGCCACTGTGGTAACCCCTTAGCCTATAAAAGGAGGGCCATGGCAAACTAAAATAGGATTCAGACCCTTGTACACTGTTACGCGCGTAGCTGCTCTCCCCGAGGCAACCTTGCCGGGCTTGAGCGCTGCGTGTTCGTCACGGTGCTCCATCCCATCCACCAAAGCAGGAGTAGGGTTTTACGCTTTGCACCGGCCCGAACCTGGGTAAAAGTGACCCGCGTCACCACTGTCATGCTGCTTCATGGTCTCCGCTCTTTGTGCAATGTGCCCTTCCCGCTTGCCGAACCACAAGGGGCCGATGGCCCCATAGGTGATCGTGTTCTACCACGACATCTTTGGCATGCCAGGTATGGGGTAGCGCTTGCACGAACCCGAGGTCGTAAGCAGCGCGTCAATCCTCATCATCAACTTCTTCATGATAGCTTCATCATCCATGGCGCGCAAGAAAATGTCCGGCGCAATAGCTCACCCTTACACCTCGAAGGCCCCCTCGCATGCAGCCACGGATACTATGGGTGCTGCGGTGGCGATGGGGGACGCAAACGCCGCGGGGGGCATGACAGGTGCAAGCGGCGCTGTCATCGTTCCCCGTGCAGCCAAAGCAGGAGTGGAAGACGCCGGAGGAGGGCGACATCAGCAGCATCCCGATAGCCATGTTCCACAAGGCGCGGGTGGGGAGAATATTCAGCCTCCGCCTCTCCACCACGCTGGAGGGCGCAGCCGCAGCGATTGTGGCATCCCGACTCAGAGCAACCGGTTTACCTTGCATTGCCAGCCTAGAGATCAAGTCTTCTGGCAACACATAACATCTTGGTATAGAAAACAACCCCTTTATTGATGCTAGCAGAAACATAGGTTTATATTACATCAAGTAGCGAGGCCAAGTGGCACACACGGTGCGGCTGAACAATATGTACATTATTTAATGAACATGAAGGGGCCTCGATTAGACAACTACGCGGCAGCAGAGCGACGACGAAGCGTAATTCCATAGCACAGGGACACCGATGTGGACATGGTCTACACACGGGAAGCACTCCGATCCGATAAGACTTTCTTGAAAGCTGGCATGACATGCCAGGTCAGTACATTGAATGTACTTGCAAGTTCACAACAAGCATAAGCATAATGGCAAACAATATAATGACTATTAATCAAGTTAAATACAATGCAATAACATACTACTTATGCAATGAATCATCTTTTGCACCGAGTCCCTCGGACTCTCTTACCAGACGGGCTGCCTCGTAACCAACACGGACGAACCACAACGACCATCTTCATGGTCTCACAAATCTCATCACTTAATCAGTGCCAAGCATATAAATTTAGTTTGCAAGATTACTTAATCATGTTGATCCATGGTGGGACTTACTCACGAGCTATGTCCGTAACCCAGGACGCGGCTATCGATAGATTTAATAAACACTCTGCAGAGGTTAGCACACTGTACCCACATCACGCAATCCATGGCCTCTCACTCCCATTTGATGACGAGGCGCCGGAGCCCGTACCATCATCGCACAATGCGACAGGCCGATCACAACTTGGTCGGGATAAAGCGACAACTCAAGTCGAACACCAGATCGCCCCACCTCGTTGTAAAGGCAGGAATAAAATAGCTCGGGGTTGTACATACGACCTTCGACAGGACTTGGACAGTAGAGCAGGATACGCAAGATCGATCTACGGATCGCGAGGACGTGCCTCGACACGCGACGACGGCTACCTATTCGGACGTGAGAAACCTAGCCACGCCCGGGCCAAAAACCACAAATGGACTCCACTGAAGGTACGTCATAGTGTGGCCCAACATAGAGGCGCCGCACACCCTCTTTGCTTCACAGACGAAGTAATGGAGCATGAATTCCTAGACGGGTTCAAACCCATGAATGTCGAATCATACGATGGAACAATGGATCCCGCAGTATGGATCAAGGACTTCCTCCTCCATATCCACATGGCCCGCGGAGATGACCTTCATGCCATCAAATACTCGCCACTAAAACTCAAAGGATCACCTCGGTACTGGTTAAACAATCTGCCGGAAAATTCTATTGGCAGCTGGGAAGATTTGGAAGACACCATTCGTGACAACTTCCAAGGAACATATGTCTGCCGATGACTTAAGTCACATTGTCCAGCAGCCCGGAGAGTCGGCCAGGAAGCTCTATACTAGGTTCTTAGTTAAAAAGAACCAAATCGTCAACTGTCCGGACACGGAAGCCCTTGCGGCCTTCAAACACAGCGTACGGGATGAATGGCTTGCACGCCACCTCGGCCAAGAAGGACCTAAATCCATGACAACCCTTACCGCTCTAAT
This sequence comes from Triticum aestivum, assembly GCF_018294505.1. Classification (NCBI taxonomy): domain Eukaryota; kingdom Viridiplantae; phylum Streptophyta; class Magnoliopsida; order Poales; family Poaceae; genus Triticum; species Triticum aestivum. The sequence goes on from NC_057814.1 coordinate 358,332,963, forward strand.
GACCCACTTTTGCGCGGGAGAAGACAGCTGGCTCGCTTGTAGAAGCAACAACGCCAGCGACTCGGGCACTTCCGAAATCCGAGACGGCAATGGCAAGCCACGACGAAGCAAACACAATGGTCGCAATGATAATGAAAGATCACCGACACATCGGTCAATGCCGGATTCAGCAATCCCAAACCCGGTCAACGGAAAAAGCCATTCAAGGCGAACCGAGACGGACCATCCAACCTAGACAGGATATTGGATCGACCCTGCCAGATTCACGGCCACCCTGATAAACCAGCTAATCATACCAACAGAAGTTGTTGGGTCTTCAAGTAGGCCGGCAAGCTCAACGCCGAACACAAGGGGAGGAGGCCGCCAGGTGATAGGGACGACGGAGAGGTTCACCAACCAAATACCGGGGGTTAGAAGCAATTTCCCCCCAAGGATCGACCAACCCCGGAGCAGAAATAGGAGTTCAGCTTCCGCCGCCCACCTCATATACCCACAAAATTTGTACCGCTATTACATCACTACGCACTGAAGATACCATGGGCATTGGCAGAAGAACAATATGGCCAAACCTGCATGCATTCCCGTAACATTTTCTATCTACTTTCATTTTATTTATTTCTTCATAATCTCTTAAAAACAGGTGACGCAAAGGACAAACATCTAAAACTGACTCTATCGGAGTTCGGATCCGTACGCTCACCTAAGGGGCTACTTCCGTCAAGGATTCCCCTCGCCGAGGACAGGCGGCGCAGACGTGCGACAGGAGGTCCAAAATAACTTTTTGTAGACCGCACTCTTTATTTCGAGCCTATAATATGCCTCTTTCCTCCGCCTTCGACCCCGGGCATGTCAAATAGCCGGGGTTGTGGTCTTTATATATATAAAGTAATCATTGGCATATCGCTCAGGTCCCAGTAAACATTATCTGAATTAATCATCCGCGTCTTTTCGCCAATGAATATGGCTCCTATGGTTGATTCACAGATACACCTCGGCATAACCTTCCAGGGGCTCGGTATGGGAACAAATGAGTTGCCAAAAGAGTCTGAACTGCTTTACAGCGTACTTCGGCGTCACGAGTTTGGTTATATGCATCAGGTCCGAATCATGTCTTGGGTCAACGTTGGGTTGCCCGGCTCCTGTGCTTGCTACCTTACGTTCCGCTCTATCGGCTAGGGTACTAAAGGGAGAACTACTGCGATTGTGCTTCCGGTTCATCTGGTCAAGCACCTCAGTAGAGAAAGCCGAAAACCGACTGTCATGATGCTGCAAGAGCTGGTCAACCACTCGATGACTTATCGGAATCTATCGCGATTCCCTCCGTGTCACACGAAGGACCCTTTTTTCTTCAGGTCATATATGTAATGCACCATATTGGAATAAGCCGTACACATACCAGGGGCTATATCATAGCCCCCCCCCCCACTATAAAACTCCTATGGCTAAGTTAAAGTGTTAATGCCCTATAGTCTGATTGCCTGGTTCGACGCATTATCACCTCCTTCATGGACTAAGACATTGGGTCAAGAGTGATTAAATGCTTTTCCGGACACCCCCGTACTTCCTACGAGGGGGCTGAAGCTGACGACTGGAAAACTTTCAGATTATATTAAAATGGCCGCACAGGAGGAACACATGCTTTCGAGCAAAACATAAAAATAGATTAACTATAAAATTTCTTTTACAATTCCCATACACCTCACTCGAATATTATGTCTTTCGAGCATTGACCCTCTATTAAGCGGGCGGCCTCTAAGACGTCTTCAAAATAATGCTCCAGTGCGTAACGGTCCTTGCCCTTGGGTGGACTCTTCGCCACAACTTCGATGGCCTTCATCTTCCCCCAGAATGTCTTGACTCGGGCAAAGGCCATCCGTGCACCCTCAAGGTACACCGACTGCTTCACAGCGTCGATACATGGCACCGCATCAACAAGCCACTGCACCAAGCCGAAGTAGCTATTCGGAACAGGCTCAGTTGGCCACAACCGGATTATGACGTTCTTCATGGCAGAGCAGGTTATCCTATGAAGCTCGGCCCATTGGGACATCTGTTCATTCAGCAATAGAGGGCGCTTTGATGCACCAAATTGTGACCAGAAAAGCTTCTCCGTTGCATACCCCCTCTCGCGCTTGGTAAAACTGCGCCGCATCGTAAGAACTCTTCGGCAAGTCTAAAACCTCGTCCGGAGAACTCCACACTTGGTTAAGCTTAGCATAGTTCGGATCGCCGAACTTAGTTTGTAGCAAAAAGGGCTTACCGGATGCAATCTTCCCAGCTTGCCGGATCTCCTCACAGGCTGCTCTGGATTCAGACCGCGCTTCTCTCGCCTCTCGTAAGGCCTTGTCAAGTTCAGCCATTTTGGCTTCATTTTCCTTCTCAAGAAGTTCACAGCGGCTAGCAGCATTTTCTAATGCAAGCGCCATCGTGGATACCTTCTCCTCATCTCGGCACCGAGCAACTTGTTCGGCTTTTAACTCAGCCGATGCCTTTTCGGCGGCTGCATTACTAAACCGGGGCTGCTCCTTGGCCCGGGCATGCTCCGCCCGAAGAATTTCAATGGCGGCAGCACCATCTGCAGCCATGCATATTCCAGTATATAACCTTCAGTGTCATGCTTATATCACAAAAATGTATGTGAAGGGACTGCCCCAAATACATACCTTGCGACTCGTCAAGACGCATATTGATTAAAGCAATGTCATCCCCTTCCACATCAAGCTTCCGCTGCAGCTCGGCAATATCCGTAGTCTGGGAAGTAGCCAGGGGAGAAGCAACCTGTGTTCCAATTAATCACATTAGTCCTTGAGTATTTCTTCTTGATCCTCCGTTCGCCTCCCATGGGAAGCCAACCCGAGTCTCAGGGGCTACTACCCATACACAGGTGCATCTTTGCAAATAAAATATAGTTTAAAACATTACATTACAAACCTCGAAGCCTCTTAGCAGGCTCATGAAGGCTTCATTCAATCCGCTCTTCGCGGACAGAATCTTCTCAACCACCATACCCATCAAGGTACGTTGTTTCCCCGAGACAGATGCTTTTCGCAGCATATCCCTCAAGATATCCGGCGCCGCCGGGTCTGTAACATCCCAAAATTTTCAATTTGGAATGTTATACACAGATCACTCATGCATATCATATTTTGTTGCATATTTGTTTTGCGATCCTCGAAATTCTAAGCAACTCAAGGACCCTTGGAGAGAGTTGGGGATTTCACCATTTTTGTATTTGAAATTTTTATCAAATATCGAAACGAGGATGATTTGTTTTATTATTTTTCCCTTCGAAAATATTTCATATTAAAATATATGAGAGGAGATAATATGAGTTCTCCAAAATAAATGAAATATTGGAGGAAAAATATTTGATTTTATTCGGATTTTATCCCTATTTTATTTGCATAGGGAAAATACGCGTTTTCCAGAATTGCATTATAGGCCCAAATAATTGTTCACCTTGTCCGGCTTATTTTTAGAGGACGGGTGTAACGCCCCGGATCTGATGCGCCAGGAGTCTGCCAGTTATTCGCCGTCCTTGCCATGTCGTGTGCTTGCGTGTTGCATTTTTCAATGTCATCATCTGCATTGCATCATCATGTTTTTCAAAACTTGCATCCGGTCCTTTTCCCCGTTGTCCGTTTCGCGATCCGACACTCTCGCACGCGCTCGTCGCCCCTCTCAGGCCTTGTTTCGTGAGTGGGAGAAAAACGTTCTCGGAATGGGCCGAGATTTGCCGAGTGGCCTTGGTATAGCACCGGTAGACCGCCCATCAAATTTCGTTCCATTTGGAGTTTGTTTGATGCCCCAACGGTTAACCGTGTAGCCCGAAACCCCTCTCTCTTTGCAGCCCAGCATCCCCTGGCCACAGCCCACTAACCCAGCAAACTCCCCTACATGCTCTCCGTCCTTCGATCACGATCGTGTGGGCGAAAACCGCACCCCATTTGGACTCTCCTAGCTCCCTCCACCTATATATGTGTGTCTCTCCCGAAATTTCGCGGATGAAACCCTAGCCCCGCTCCTCTGCGCCAACGGACGAAATCGCCGCCGCCGGACGTGTCCGCCGGACACGTCGCTCTGGCCAATCAGCGCGCGACACGTCACCCCGCCACCGCTCTCCTCCAACCGGCGCCCTCCACGTGTTCCCCGCGCCTCCTCTCTCTCTCTCTTCCCCGCCGCCGCAGCCCGTGGTCGCCGCGCCCGGCGCCTGGCTCCCGCGCCGCCGCCCTCCGCTTCCACCGCCGTCGCCCGAGGCGACCCCGCCGCCCTCCAGCCTCGCCTCCATGGGCGCCCGAGTCCTAGCTCGAGCTCGCCGGAGCCGCCCGTGCCCCGCCGTCTTCCGGCGCCCCGCCGGCCGAGCTCGCCGCCCCCGTGCCTCCCCTGTCCTCCTCCGGCCGGATCCGGGAGCCCCCTCGCCAGATCAACCTTCCCCGAGCTCGCCGGTCGCCATGTAAACCTGCTTCTACAAGTCATTCTATGCATACTCTGGAGATGTTCACTAAGGATGTTTTGTTACACATGTTATGCTCTATTTATCCATGCTCATGTTTGCAATAATGAGGTGGTCTAACATGTCTAAATATTGCTCTACTTTTGCTATAAAATGTTCCTGGAAGATTATTTACATGTTAATCAATTTTGCCATGGTTGTTATTAGTGATCCATGTACCCTATGACTATGCTATTGCCATTCTTATCTTCATATCTATGCCTTCTTGCTGTTGGTTGACTTCACATGCCATGAAATGCTCTGTGGTGAGTGATTCAAGCTCACCAACATGCCTACTTATCGTTATTTCTGCAATGCTCTGTTTTTTCTTCTAAGTCTGAGGCTGTTAATAAAACTTGCTATGTTTACATGGGTGCCATCATATCTTCTGTGCCTTTTTGGCTCGTGACCACTAAGGGACTTTTCTTCTATGCAAGTAGTAGATTCATGACATGCCCTTGGTTTCCATGATAAGTTCCGGTATCATGTTGTTTGTTAGCTCTAAACTTTGCAACCTGATGTTATTTCTGCCATGTCCAGTGATTTCTGCCAAGTCTGTGAATCTGTTATTATTTGCAATCTTGCCATGTCCTTTTGAGCATGTTCTAGTGATTACTGGAGATACCTTAGTGTTCATGTTTTGTTGTGCTTTATCTTTAAATCATGGTCATGCCTTTTTTTCATGTTGAGTTGCTGGAGCATATTGTTTTGATGCTTGCTAGATACCTAGTTGCTGTTTTGGACAGATTGTTGCTATATCTTGTTTGGAGTGTATGTGTTGCACCGTTGCTTCGTTTTGAGCATGCTCTATATGAAACTTGCTTAGAATGGCATGTAGTTTCATATTATCATGTTGCATACATGCCTTGAGTGTGTTTGTTTGATGTTTGAGTGCAGTTTGCATCAATGCCATGTTTAACTTGTTTTGCTCATAACTTCTAGGCCGTAGCTCCGAATCTAATGAACTTTATATGTAACTTGACTAGAATTTCGTGTAGATTGTTTTGGTGAATCTTAACTTGCTGTTTAACAACTTTAAAATAAGGTTTATTCAGATCTGGACCAATTTCGAAATTTCCATATGAGGACTTACCGGATTTGTTATATGTTGTTTCCGGCCTCATTTAAACTTGCTTTGATGTGTTGTTCTTGTATGCATCATCTCTTGCCATGCGTAGCCTCATGTAGCCTTGTCATGCATCATACTTGGTTGAGCATCATGCCTTGTTATGTGTGGTGTGTTTACCATGTTGTGCGCTTCCTCTCGATAGTTCCCGTGTCGTTGCGATCGTGAGGATTCGTTCGTCTTCGTGGCTTCATCTTCTTCATGGACTCGTTCTTCTTCCTAGCGGGATTTCAGGCAAGATGACCGTCACCTTGGATCTCATTACTATCATTGCTATGCTAGTTGCTTCGTTCTATCGCTATGCTGCGCTACCTATCACTTGCTCTTCAAGCCTCCCAAATTGCCATGAACCTCTAACCTTTGTCACCCTTCCTAGCAAACCATTGTTTGGCTATGTTACCGCTGTGCTCAGCCCCTCTTATAGCGTTGTTAGTTGCAGATGAAGATGAAGATTGCTCCATGTTGGACTATGTTTATGTTGGGATATCACAATATCTCTTATATTTATTAATGCATCTATATACTTGGTAAAGGGTGGAAGGCTCGGCCTTATGCCTGGTGTTTTGTTCCACTCTTGCCGCCCTAGTTTCCGTCATACCGGTGTTATGTTCCTTGATTTTGCGTCCCTTACGCGGTTGGGTGATTTATGGGACCCCTTGACAGTTCGCTTTGAATAAAACTCCTCCAGCAAGGCCCAACCTTGGTTTTACATTTGCCTCACCTAGCCTTTTTCCCTTGGGTTTCCGGAGCCCGAGGGTCATCTTTATTTACCCCCCCGGGCCAGTGCTCCTTCGAGTGCTGGTCCAAACCGACCGATGTCCGGCGCACCCTGGGCAACCTGGGTCTATGCTAACCTGATGTCTGGCTCAACCGGTGTGCCCTGAGAACGAGATATGTGCAGCTACTATCGGGATTTGTCGGCACATCCGGGCGGCTTTGCTGGTCTTGTTTTACCATTCTCCAAATGTCTTGTAACCGGGATTCCGAGACTGATCGGGTCTTCCCGGGAGAAGGAATATCCTTCGTTGACCATGAGAGCTTATAATGGGCTAAGTTGGGACACCCCTGCAGGGTATTATCTTTTGAAAGCCGTGCCCGCGGTTATGTGGCAGATGGGAATTTGTTAATGTCCGGTTGTAGATAACTTGACACTTGACCTTAATTAAAACGCATCAACCGCGTGTGTAGCCGTGATGGTCTCCTCTCGGCGGAGTCCGGGAAGTGAACACGGTTTCTGGGTTATGTTTGACGTAAGTAGGAGTTCAGGATCACTTCTTGATCATTATTAGTTGACGACCGTTCCATTGCTTCTCTTCTCGCTCTTATTTGCGTAAGTTAGCCACCATATCTTGCTTAGTCGCTACTGCAACCTCACCACTTTACCCCTTCCTTACCCATTAAGCTTTGCTAGTCTTGATACCCATGGTAATGGGATAGCTGAGTCCTTGTGGCTCATAGATTACTACCACACAAGTTGCAGGTACAGGTTTTGCGATGATCATGACGCAAGAGCGATATTTCTTGTTTTGGAGTTCTTCTTCTGCTTCTTCTTCGATCAGGGGATAGGTTCCAGGTCGGCAGCCTGGGCTATCGGGGTGGATGTCGTTTGAGTTTTTGTTTGTGTTCATCCGTAGTCGGATATTGATCTTATGTATGGTATTGATGTATTCTTGCGGCATTTGTATGCCTTGTATGTATCCCCATCTTTTATGTAATGTTGATGTAATGATATCCACCTTGCAAAAGCGTCTTCAAGATGCGCTTCTATCCTTGGTGTGACCTTTGAGTTCCTTTAGGATAGGATCGCATCTTGGGCGTTACAATGGGGAAAATTTATTTCGGAATTTTTGGAGTCCGTTTAGTATTTCTTTTCTTTCTTTTTCTACACGTCGGAATATTTAAAAAAAAGGAAACCGACTCCGGGCCGTACCAAACCGGGAATCCGCCCGGGGGGCTTTATAAGCCGCGCCGCCCCTGCCCCGCAGCCCACCGCTGCCCGCAGCCCACCCGCGCCCCAAACCCTAGCCGCCGCCCCGCTCCGCCGCCGCCGCCACCCGCCGTCGTCGGAGCCGCCGCCGCCGTGCCGGATCCCGTCGCCATTGACCGCTGTTGACCTGTCGGTTTTCTTCGGATAACCCCGGTTTTTTATTTTTTCTTCGATTTATTTTTGTTAGATCGGTTTCCCCGACGGTATATTTATTTTGCGGACGTTCGTCCGTTCATTCGTTTAAATGAACGCCGTTCACCCGTTAGTCACAGACAGCGAACGTTCGTTCGTTAGCCTGTTCGTTAGTTTTTCTTTTTCTCGGGATTTTCGCGATTATTTTTAATCGCGATTTCTGACCCTGTTTTCGTTTTAGTTTATCTTTTCGCTCGTTTAACGGAATCAGGCGATTCAAGCGCCTAGATCTTCGTCTCGAAGCCCTCTTTCTGTTTAACCAACTTGAACAAGATTTTCATACTGTAAAATTTGACTTTCGTCCAGATTAGTAAACAGATCTTGTTTCTTTCGCCGTTTGAGTTTCGTTGCTCCGTTTGTTTTGATTCTTTTGCAAACCGGAGTTCTTAAGTTGAACTTTCTGGTTAGATCTTCTTATTTGAGTTTTACCCTTGCATCTGTGCATGATTTCTTATGTATGCTATTGTTTGTTTGCGATAGACTTCCCGGAGTGCGAAGCGTGCTACTACGAGTCACTAGGTTTTGCGGATCGTCAGCAAGGCACGTAACACATTGATCATACCCCTTTATTTCCCAGTTTTTATGCATTAGATACAACCCTCACACATTGCACGAGTAGGATCTCTTAATTTGTGGCTTTGGGATGTAGATGTTGAGGTAGAACCTATTGCCGGTATTCATATCAAACCCTTGGGAGTTACTTCTACGTTATGCTTATATTGCTGTGCTATGCTCGTAGACGTGGATTTGGGTTTGAGTGTATCCATGACAGATGTGAGTTGTTAATTAATGGTTCAACTTAAGGTGGCAACTTTAATACACATCTGGGTGGATTGCTTGTTTGGGCACCTGGGATATCCAGTGTTGTCCTAGGAGATCCTAGGGTATCCGTGTGATCATCCTACAGTCCGCCACCCAGGCTGAAAGGGATCGTGAGATTATTCATGCTAGAAACTTCCGTGTGCAGCCACAAGCCATTATGGGCTCTGGCATAGTTGAGTATGTTGTGTGACCTCTTTCAGTGGTGGGCTAGCAGATGTAGAGGGAAAGTAGGTGTAATTGTCCACCCGGAGTAAAGGGGTCATGCTTCTAAAAGACAGTGTCTCAGTCATCCGTTTCTCCCCGGTTATGGACATCTTGAGTATCTAGTACTTGGATTTTCCTATTGTATCTCATCACTCTAATTTAATTTTGTTGGGTTAATAATTAACTTTAATCGGGATTGAGATGGGGGTACCTTCTCAATGATGTTTCAACTACCATGATAGTTAAATAAAATTTATTCCTTTGCTGTAGGGAAAAATTGGCTTTTCGCAAAATCATATAACCATAGAGCCTTCACCAGCCATATATGCATGTAGTGATAGCATTATTTGTTCATTGCTCTACTGTGTTGTTTTGCCATCATATTCCATGTGCTGACCCGTTTTCGGGCTGCAACGTATTATGTTGCAGACTTTTCAAACGACCAGTAAAGGTGCGATAGGTCGTTGTCATGCACTCAGCTATGCCGTTGGAGTTGATGGACTCACTTTATCTTCCAACCCTTCCGCTGTTATCATATTAGATGGCCTTAAGCTGTATTTATTGTAATAAGTTCTCTTTTGAGACATTCGATGTAATAAGTTTGTGATTGCTACTCTGTTATAAATCCTTCGAGTACTGCGTGTGTCAGCATTACCGATCCAGGGATGACACTGAAGCACAGAGACTTGACCGTTTGAGGTCGGGTCGCTACTAGATGGTATAAGAGCACACACTAAATGTAGGACACGACCACCAAGAAAAGCCATAGGCCACTCTTCTCTACTCATTTCTAACTCCTCTCCATTTTCTACTCTTTAGGATGGCGGACTCGAGGAACAAGTTTGCACAACCGGATGAAGAGACCCCCTTTGGACGACACTTGAAGGAAGTCACTAGATACCTGAACATTGGAATATCAAGCTTCACCGGGACCTACAACGCCACCTTACCAGAAGAGGAGCGTTGGATGATTCAAGTTCAAATTACAGGAAGGACATTCATGCCAGTCACGGAGCCCATAGAGTTTTCCTTTGATGCCCCAACCTGGAGTCTAGGCAAGAGCATGGCAGCCCACATCGCCATGGGACGCATTAGCGAAGTTTACCACAAGGATCTCAAGGATACTATCTACCAGATATGTGGGCGCCGAGATGAGCAATGGGAGATAGTCAGCACCAGGAAGGACAGGTCCATTGTAGCTTTCATCCAGGAGTTAAACCAGCACATTCGACGCCAGGAGAACCAGATGTGCACAGACATGATAGATTTGAAGAAGGCGATGACAAGGATCATCGAGCTTGAAGAGGAACTCAAGTCTACACGCGATGGATACGAGGAGGAAATCGCTACACTATTGGAGAAGAACGACGACCTAATAAAGAAGATCGGAGTATTCATGGGAGACCCCACGCCAGGAGGAGAAGACGACGATTCCACTTGCCCGGAGAACTACATCATCATCGAGGACACCGACTCCGACCCTGACGATAGTGATGATGAATTTGAAGACGAAGTTGGAGCGGATATCATGGAGTCTTCCACCGATCAAAATTTCTAGTAGACCACCATATGGTTAGTAGTATTCCCCCATGTATATAGTAGTGGTCCGAGCACTTTAATTATAGTTCTAGACCATTTTGTATGCCCTTGCTTGATTGATTGAGTGATATGATTGTCTTTGTCTCATGTGTATATGGGTAGTGTTTTCTCACTAGACCTCAATTCTATTCTAATCTCTTCCCTCTAAACCCATCAGATGCCTTCGAGACGTGACACCGGATTTGTCTTCCCTCCCGAGATCACCCAGTTGATCCAGTAGCAGAATATATGGCAAGACAAGGATGTTTTCAGATGCCATTGACCATTGGAAGCCATGTTTTCCCCTCAGAGCTGATAATTTTGGAGTCACAAGGTTTGGATGTGATACTAGGAATGGATTGGTTATCGATGTATGAAGGAAACATCCATTGGGCGAGTAAGTCAATTTTGCTCACTACCCCGGAGGGAAAAAGGATCAAGTATGTATCCAGGCATGCGCCAAGGAGGACTCAAGTAAATTCTCTCACGGGAGTTGTTCAGGAGGAAGTGCCGGTAGTAAAGGATTACCCGGATGTATTTCCGGAGGAGTTACCAGGCATGCCACCAGGTCGTGACATCGAGTTTTTGATAGAGCTATTGCTAGGCACCGGGCCAATATCAAAGAGACCATACCAGACGCCCGCAAATTAACTAGAAGAGATCAAGAAGAAGATTAAGGAGTTATTGGAGAAAGGTTACATCCGACGAAGTTCATCACCGTGGGGAGCCCCAGTGCTTTTGGTTGAGAAGAAGGATGTATCCTTAAGGGTGGTTGTTGATTATCGTGCTTTGAATGAAGTGACGATCAAGAACAAGTACCCACTGCAGATGATCAATGATTTATTTGACCAGTTGGCAGGAGCTAAAGTGTTTTCGAAGATCGATCTGCGATCAGGGTATCACCAACTGAAGATTAAGGAAAAAGATATACCTAAAATAGCTTTCACCACAAGGTACGGGCTGTATGAGTATACGGTTATGTCTTTTGGACTAACTAACGCCCCTGCCTGTTTCATGAGTATGATGAACAAGGTGTTCATGGAGTTCTTAGATAAGTTCGTCGTGGTGTTTATAGATGATATCTTGGTATACTCGAAGAATGAAGAGGAGCACAAGGAACATTTGCGTTTGGTTCTCGAGAAGCTCAGGGAACACCAGTTGTATGCCAAGTTCAGCAAATGTGAGTTTTGGTTGAAGGAAGTTGGATTTCTTGGACATGTTATATCAGGAGAAGGTATAGTTGTGGATCCCACCAAGGTTCAGTCAGTTACTGAGTGGTTGGCACCCACCTCAGTTGGAGAGATCCGCAGTTTTCTTGGACTCGCGGGATACTATCGGAGATTCATTGAGAATTTTTCTAAGATTGCGAAGCCTACGACGGCATTGTTGAAGAAGGACACTAAGTTACATTGGACTGGTGAATGTGAAGCAAGTTTCCAAGAGTTGAAGAAACGTTTGACTACAGCCCCAGTGCTGATCCTGCCGGATATACACAAGGATTTCCAAGTTTATTGCGACGCCTCTCGCTTAGGACTTGGAGGAGTGCTTATGCAAGACGGGAGAGTTGTTTCGTATGCCTCACGACAACTGAAACCGCACGAGTTGAATTATGCCACGCATGATTTGGAGTTAGCAGCTGTGGTGCATGCGCTCAAGAGCTGGAGACATTTTCTCATTGGAAACCGTTGCGATGTATACACGGATCACAAGAGTTTGAAGTACATCTTCACACAGAAGGAGCTTAACCTCAGGCAGAGGAGATGGTTGTAGCTCATAAAGGATAATGATATGAAGCTGCATTATCATCCAGGAAAGGCCAATGTCGTAGCAGACGCCTTGAGCCGTAAGAGTTATGTTAACACCCTTGTAAGCTGAGGGATGCCAAAGGAGTTAGCCGAGGATCTCAGGGAACTACATTTGGAGATTGTTCCTAGAGGTTTTGTTGCAGCAATGGAGGTTCAGTCTACATTATTGGGAAAGATTCGAGAAGCTGAGAAGGATGATAAGGAGATTGCCGAGATAAAGGAGAAGATGAGCGAAGGGAAAGCCAAAGGTTTTCATGAGGATGAGCACGACACCTTATGGTTTGAGGACCGTATATATGTGCCCAATAATGCAGAGATCAGGAAATTGATACTACAGGAAGCTCATGACTCACCGTACTCGATACACCCCGGAAACACCAAGATGTATTTGGGTTTGAAGGAGCGTTTCTGGTGGACGGGTATGAAGAAGGATATTGCTGAGTATGTAGTCGTATGTGATGTATGTCAGAGAGTAAAGGCAGAACATCAGAAGCCAGCAGGATTACTGCAAGCTATGCCGATACCCGAATGGAAGTGGGATAAGCTTAGCATGGATTTCATCACCGGATTGCCCAGGACCCGATCAGGATATTATTCTATCTGGGTAGTAGTGGATCGCTTGAGCAAAGTAGCCCACTTTATCCCAGTGAAAACCACCTATACAAGTGCGAAGTTGGCCAAGATATATATGACCAGGATCGTATGTCCACACGGAGTTCCGAGGACCATCGTATCAGATAGAGGAACACAGTTTACTTCAAAGTTTTGGCACCAGCTGCACCAGACTTTGGGAACCAGGCTTGAGTTCAGTACAACTTTTCACCTGCAGACGGATGGACAGACTGAGAGAGTCAATCATATTCTGGAGGTCATGTTGAGAGCTTGTGCATTGGATTATGGATCTAGTTGGGATGACAACTTGCCCTACGCGGAGTTCTCATACAACAACAGCTACCAGGCCAGTTTGAAGATGGCACCGTTCAAAGCCCTGTATGGAAGAAGATGCCGAATACCGTTGATGTGGTATGAAGTTGGAGACCGCCAGTTGTTTGGACCAGATTTGATCAAAGAGTCAGAAGAGAAGGTTAAGTTGATTCGAGATAGACTGAAGGTATCCCAGTCCCGATAGAAGAGTTATGCAGATTCGAAACGCAAGGAGGTAGTCTATGAAATTGGAGACAGAGCGTATCTGCGAGTATCACCTCTTCGAGGAGTTAAGCGTTTTGGAGTTAAGGGAAAGTTAGCCCCGAGATTTGTAGGACCGTACCGTGTTTTGGAACGTATGGGAGAAGTTGCCTACAAGTTGGAGTTACCTTAAGGACTGTCAGGAGTACATGATGTGTTTCACATTTCCCAGTTGAAGAAGTGCCATGCAGAGATGGCCAATATACCTCTGAGAGATAAAGTGCCCCTGGAAGCAATTCAGTTGGACAGTGATTTGACCTACGAGGAGAAGCCAGTCAAGATCCTTGAGTATGCCAGCCGAGTTACACGCAACAAGGTTATCAAATTTTGCAAAGTTCAGTGGAGCCACCGTACTAAGGAGGAAGTCACCTGGGAACGAGAAGATGATCTACGGAAAGATCACCCACACCTATTTTCTAGCCAACCCGTATCTCGAGGGCGAGATTCATCTTAAGGGGGGTAGGTTTGTAACATCCCAAATTTTTTCAATTTGGAATGTTATACATAGATCACTCATGCATATCATATTTTATTGCATATTTGTTTTGCGATCCTCGAAATGCTAAGCAACTAAAGGACCCTTGGAGAGAGTTGGGGATTTCACCGTTTTCGTATTTGAAATTTTTATCAAATATCGAAACGAGGATCATTTATTTTATTATTTTTCCCTCCAAAAATATTTCATATTAAAATATATGAGAGGAGATAATATGACTTCTCCAAAATAAATGAAATATTGGAGGAAAAATATTAAAATCAAATATTTGATTTTATTCGGATTTTATCGCTATTTTATTTGCATAGGAAAAATACGCGTTTTTAAAAATTGCATTATAGGCCCAAATAAATGTTCATCTTGTCCGGCTTATATTTAGAGGACGGGGAAAATTTATTTCGTAATTTTTGGAGTCCGTTTAGTATTTCTTTTCTTTCTTTTTCTGCACGTCGGAATATTTAAAAGAAAAAGGAAACCGACTCCGGGCCGTACCCGACCGGGACTCCGCCCGGGGGGCTTTATAAGCCGCGCCGCCCCTGCCCCGCAGCCCGCTGCCGCGTGCAGCCCACCAGTGCCCCAAACTCTAGCCGCCGCCGCCAGCCGCTGCCACCGCCGTCCCGCGCCGCCGCCGCCGCGCCACCTATCCCGCCACCTCCCGCCGCTGCCGCGCCGCCGCCCGCCGTCGCCGGAGCTGCCGCCGCCACACCGGATCCCGTCGCCGTTAACCGGTCGGTTCTCTTCGGATAACCCCGGTTTTTTTTCTTCGGTTTTTTTCGTTAGATCGGTTTTCCCGACGGTTTATTTATTTTGCGGACGTTCGTCCGTTCGTTCGTTTAAACGAACGCCGTTCCCCGTTAGTCACAGATAGCGAACGTTCGTTCATTATCCTGTTCGTCAGTTTTTCTTTTTCTCGGGATTTTCGTGATTATTTTCGATCGCGATTTCTGACCCGATTTTCGTTTTAGTTTATCTCTTCGCTCGTTTATCGGAATCAGGCGATTCAAGCGCCTAGATCTTCGTCTCGAAGCCCTCTTTCTGTTTAACCAACTTGAACAAGATTTTGATACTGTAAAAGTTGACTTTAGTACAGATTAGTAAACGGATCTTGTTTCTTTCGCCGTTTGAGTTTCGTTGCTCCGTTTGTTTTGATTTCTTTGCAAACGTGAGTCCTTAAGTTGAACTTTCTGGTTAGATCTTCTTATTTGAGTTTTACCCATGCATATTTGCTTGATTGCTTATGTATGCTATTGTTTGTTTGCGATAGACTTCCCGGAGTGAGAAGCGTGCTACTACGAGTCACTATGTTTTGCGGATCGTCAGCAAGGCAAGTAACACATTGATCATACCCCTTTATTTCCCAGTTTTTATGCATTAGATGCAAACCTCACACATGGCATGAGTAGGATCTCTTAATTTGTGGGTTTGGGATGTAGATATTGAGGTAGAACCTATTGCATGTATTCATATCAAACCCTTGTGAGTTACTTCTACGTTTATGCTTATATTGCTGCGTTATGCTCGTAGACGTGGATTTGGGTGTGAGTGTATCCATGACAGATGTGAGTTGTTAATTAATGGTTGAACTTAAGGTGGCAACTTTAATACACATCTGGGTGGATTGCTTGTTTGGGCACCTGGGGTATCCAGTGTTGTCCTAGGAGATCCCGGGGTATCCGTGTGATCATCCTACGGTCCGCCACTCAGGCTCAAAGGGATCGTGAGATTATTCATGCTAGAAACTTCCGTGTGCAACCACAAGCCATTATGGGCTCTGGCATAGTTGAGTATGTTGTGTGACCTCTTTCAGTGGTGGGCTAGTAGATGTAGAGGGAAAGTAGGTGTAACTGTCCACCCGGAGTAAAGAGTTAATGCTTCTGAAAGACCGTGTCTCGGTCATCCGTTTCTCAAACGCCATGTAGTGAGAGAAATCCAATGGAGGCGATCAAGTCTTGTGAGGAAAAGTGCACAAACCTCTGCACAGTGTACAATCTAATCATGATTAGCCGTGTCCCCGGTTGTGGACATCTTGAGTATCTAGTACTTGGATTTTCCTATTGTATCTCATCACTCTAATTTAATTTTGCTGGGTTAATAATTAACTTTAATCGGCATTGAGATGGGGGTACCTTCTCAATGATGTTTCAACTACCATGGTAGTTAAATAAAATTTATTCCTTTGTTGTAGGGAAAAATTGGATTTTCGCAAAATCATATAACCATAGAGCCTCCACCAGCCATATATGCATGTAGTGATAGCATTATCTGTTCATTGCTCTACTGTGTTGTTTTGCCAGCATATTCCATGTGCTGACCCATTTTCGTGCTGCAACGTATTATGTTGCAGCCTTTTCAGACGACGAGTAAAGGTGCGATAGGTCATTGTCATGTACTCAGCTATGCCGTTGGAGTTGATGGACTCACTTTATCTTCCAAGCCTTCCGCTGTTATCGTATTATATGGCCTTAAGCCATATTTATTGTAGTAAGTTCTCTTTTGAGACATTCGATGTAATAAGTGTGTGATTGCTACTCTGTTATAAATCCTTCGAGTACTGTGTGTGTCAGCATTACCGATCCAGGGATGACACTGAAGCACAGAGACTTGACCGTTTGAGGTCGGGTCGCTACAGGGTCTCCGGAAGCCGTTGTAGGAGCACGACCATCCTTCGAAGGAACCCATTCACCCGTCTCCAGAATCATTATCGGCCCCTGTGCGTCTCGAACTGTAGATCTAAGGTCGATGGGTGGCTTCTTTTGTTATAGAGGGTCTCGGGTAGGGGGTCCCGAACTGTGCGTCTAAGGTCGATGGTAAGAGGAGACAGGGGACACAATGTTTACCCAGGTTCGGCCCTCTCTATGGAGGTAATACCCTACTTCCTGCTTGATTGATCTTGATGAATATGAGTATTACAAGAGTTGATCTACCTCGAGATTGTAATGGCTAAACCCAAGAAGTCTAGCATGTATGACTATGGTAATGAATATCTCCCTCCTCCGGACTAAGTCCTCCGGTTTATATAGACACCGGGAGGATCTAGGGTTACACAAGGTCGGTTACAAAGAAAGGAATCTACATATTTGATCACCAAGCTTGCCTTCCACGCAAAGGACTGTCCCATCCGGACACGGGTGCAGTCTTCGGTCTTTGTGGCCCATCAGTCCGGCCCAGGGCTAACAGGCCGGACACCCGAGCACCCCTTAGTCCAGGACTCCCTCCGTAGCCACTGAACCTGGCTTCAATGATGAGGAGTCCGGCGTGTAGTTTTGTGTTCGGCATTGCAAGGCGGGTTCCCTTGTTCGAATACTCCATGATGGTCTTCGGACGAACGTGTCCGGCTCTATAACATGAGTTTTGTATATTTCCATGGAGGGCACAATAATTTGTAAATCCAATACACCAACAACCGTTCATGGCATGACGCCACGTCATAGCTGGGTCATTATTTTAAACCATTTGCTAGCCTGCCGCTCCGAGTTTTGAGGCGCGACTTCATTGGCACGTCTTATCCACGCCAATATTGTGTCCCCTTATTAAGGGATTCTCATCAACATGGACGTGGGTAACCCAACCGTCTCTGGGGTACAACTCCTTGGGAACATGCAAGTTTCAAGGCCCAGGGGTAGGCGTTTGATACTCACAGCCTTTATAAAGGGGCATAGACCCGTCTCTCTCTCTCTCTCTCTTCCATGCTTGCTTCTTCCTTAGCCCTTGCTACCTCAAGTTCTAACACCCAAGTTTTGACCGCCACAAGCCTCCGCCATGTCTGGATCCAGCCTTCCCAGCCGGTGGGTGGCTTCTTTTGTTATAGAGGAGGATATTGCGAAGCTTAGGGCGGCAAGATATCTGACCGCAGAAATCCTCCATCGGCTCCCTGCTGAGGGGCAGGTTATCCCAACCCCCAGATCCAGCGAGAGGGTCATGTTTGTCTCCCACTTCCACCGAGGGTTAGGCTTTGCCCTTAATCCCTTTGTTCGTGGGCTCATGTTCTATTACGGGCTGGATTATCACAATCTGTCCCCGAACTCTGTTCTTCTCATTTCGGCTTTATCGTCACGTGTGAGGCCTTCCTCCGGATCCCTCCACACTTCGACTTGTGGCTCAAGACCTTCAATGTGAAGCCGCTGCTGATGGAGGGGAAGTAGGCGGAGTGCGGTGGTGCCAGCATGAGCAAACTTAATAGTGCTCCTTGGGTGAAAGGATCCTTCACCGAATCCTCCGATTTATGGCAGCGGGAGTGGTTCTATATCACCGAGCCCCGTGGTTCCAAGTGGGCGGCTGCGCCTGCGTTTCGATCCAGTTCTGCTATTTAGCTTGCATCGTGGATTAATAAAGGGTTGGATTAGGGATTAGTTGATGAGGTGCAGACTCTACAGAGCCGCATCTGGAGCCTCCTCGAGAGGCACATTGATCTCGTCAATGTTATTCAAGTAATGCTGGTCCGTCGGACCTTGCCGTGCCAGAGACTACCTCTCCGTATGTGGGAGTTTAATCCAGAAGGGTCGCAGACACTTCAACACTTCTTCGGCACTACGCACAAAGGGATGTGGAAGTTATTTTTTAGGAAACGAAAACAGTGGCCGGATACCACCGAAGACATCGGCCTCGACTGCAACCATCCGGATACCGCGGTAAGCACCCGTCCGCCGAACATCTCTTAGTCATGTATCCTATAGTAAGATACTGAGCAAACCCTCTCTTTCCAGGGCTGGATAAAGAAAGCGGAACGGATTAGGTGTCCGGCCCCTCTTCCCGAAGACTCAGCGGACCCCGTGCTAACAAGGATGCTGGCACCAACACCGTTCCAGGCGCCGCTGGAGAAGGGCAAGGTGGAGAGCCGGAAGACCAGGGGTGGCCTTCGTTCCGAAGGTAAATTAGACACCGAGCCCAGAGAAATTGACGTTTCTTTGCCCGAAGACAAAGTCGAAGGAGAAGCGATCATCCCTTCTCCATATAGGAAGAAAAGGGTCGCCTCCGAAGGTTGGGAGGAACAGGCTCCCAAGAGGGGCAAGATGCCATTATCGGGCAGTTCGGGATTGGAAGGCGACGCCGTTGCACAGCTCTGCCACGAGGACAAGCCTTCGACCAAATCCTAAGTGAACCCAGGGTGCTTTAATTACATCCCGTTCCTTTCCTGTTACCGAAGTGACATGTAATATATATACATGTATCTTCACAGTTCGGCGCACAGTTTTCCTCAACAATCCTCATCCTCGGGAGATCTTCTCCCAGAGATGATGGAAAGCGAGACGCCTCACCCGACCTCCTCGCCCAATAAGGCGGACGACTCCGAAGTGTCGTCTCGGAGGGTTTTTCTTGATCAACAAGCGGCGCGAGGGATGAAGAAAGCTTTACCCGAAGGTGGACCCCCGGTTGCCCGGGGTTCGGGGGCCAAAAGTGAAGGCCCTGGACTATCCGATTTTCAGTCGGCGATGATTCTGGAGACGAGCGAACAGGTTCCTTCAAAGGAAGGCCGTACTCCTACAGTGGCTTCCGGAGACCCGGCGGCGCCGGATATGTTGAGGGCTATGCTGCGAAAAGCATCTGTCTCGGAGGAACATCGTACCTTGATGGGTACGGTGGTTGAGAGGATTCTGTCCGCCAAAATTGGATTGAATGAAGCCTTCATGAGCCTGCAAAGAGGCTTCGAGGTTTGTGATGTAATATTTTCAACTATATTTTATTTGCAAAATGCACCTGTGTATAGGTAGTTGCCCCTGAGATTCGGATTGGCTTCCCATGGGAGGCGATCAGAGGATCGAGAAGAAATGCTCAAGGAATAATCTGGGTAATTGGAACACAGGCTGTTTCTCCCCTGTCGAATGCCCGGACAACGGATATGGCCGACCTGCAGCGGAAGCTTGATGTGGCAGGGGATGACATTGCGTTAATCAATAGGCGTCTTGACGATTCGCAAGGTATGTATTCAGAGCAGCCCTTACACATACGTGTTTGTAATATAAGCGTGACGCTGAAGATTGCATACCGAGATATACATGGTTGCAGATGGTGCCGCCGCCGTTGAGATTCTTCGGGCGGAGCTAGCCTGGGCCAAGGAGCAGGCCCGATTGAGTAATGCGGCTGCCGAAAAGGCATCGGCCGAGTTAAAGGCCGAACAAGCTGCTCGGCACCAAGTCGAGGAGAAAATATCCACGATGGCGCTCGAACTAAAAAATGCTGCTAGCCGCTGTGAATTCCTTGAGAAGGAGAATAAAGCCAAAACGGTTGATCTTGATAAGGCCTTGCGAGAGGCGAAAGAAGCGCGGTCCGAATCAAGAGCGGCCCGTGAGGAGATCCGGCAAGCCGGGGAGATTGCGGCTAGTAAGTCCTTTTTATTACAGACTAATTTCGGTGACCCGAATTATGCTCAACTTAACCAAGTGTGGAGCTCTCGAGATGTGTTTTTGGACTTGCCGAAGAGTTCTTCCGATGCGGCACAGTTTTACCAAGCGCAACAGGGATATGCAATGGAGAAGCTTTTCCGGTCACAGTTTGGTGCATCAAAACACCCTCTACTGCTGAATGAATAGATGTCCCAATGGGTCGAACTTCACAGGATATCTGGCGCTGCCATGAAGAACGTCATAATCCAGCTGTGGCCGATTGAGCCTATTCCGAATAACTACTTCGGCTTGGTGCAGCGGCAGGAAAAGCTCGAACGACCTTCATCAAAAGGGTACCTTTGCTGATGCGGTGCCACGTATCGACGCCGTTAAGCGGTCGGCGTGCATTGAAGGTGCACGGATGGCCTTTGCCCATGTCAAGACATACTGGGGGAAGATGAAGGCCATCGATGTTGTAGCGAAGGGTCCACCCAAGGGCAAGGACCATCACACACCAGAGCATTATTTTGGGGACGTCTTACAGGCTGCCCGCTTGATAGAGGGTCAATGTTCGAAAGGCTTAATATTAGAGTGAAGTGTATGCGAATTGTAAAGACAAAATTTATAATCAGTCTATATTTTAGTTTTGCCTAAGGCTTTTGTTCCTCCTGTGCGGCCGTTTGTATATGATCTGAAAGTTTTCCAGTCTTCGGCTTCAGCCCCCTCGTAGGAAATACAGGGGTGTTCGGAAAAGCATCTGGTCACTCTTGACCCAATGTCCTGGTCCATGAAGGAGGTGTCAATGCGGCGAACCAAGCAACCGGACTATAGGGCGTTAACACTTTCACTTAGCCATAGGAGTTTTATGGTGGGTCTACCATATAGCCCCTGGTATGTAGACGGCTTATTCTAATACGATGCGTTTACATATTTGACCTGAAAGAGGTCCTTCGTGTGACACGGAGGGAATCGCAAAAGATTCCAATAAGTCGTCGAGTGGTTGACCAGCTCTCGCCACATCATGACAGTCAGTTTTCGGCTTTCTCTACTGAGGTGCTTAACCAGGTTAACCTTAAGCACAATCATAGTAGTTCTCCCTTCACTGCCCTAGCCGATAGAGCGGAACGTAGGGTAGCAAGCACAGGAGCCGGGCAACCCAACTATTGACCCAATACATGATTCGGAGCTGATGCATATAAGGCCAAACTCGCGGCGCCGAAGTACGCTATAGAGCTATTCGGACTTGTCGGCAACTCGTTTGTTCCCATACCGAGCTCCTGGCAATTTATGCCTAGGTGTATGTTTGAAACAACCGTGGGGGCAAAACTTGGTTCTGTAGAAAAGAGTGGATTATTTTTACTGGGATCTGAGTGATGTGCCAATCGTTTATATAGATAACAAAGCCACACCCTGGCTATTTTACATGCCAAGGATCGAAGGCTGAGGATAAAGGCACTTTGCAGGCTCGAAATACTGAGCGCGGTCTACAAAAAGTTATTTTGGACCTCCTATCGCACGTCTATGTCGCCTGTCCTCGGTTAGGGTACTCTTTGAAGGAAGTAGCCCCCTAGGTGCGTGTACGGATCCGAAATCCGCTAGAGTCCGTTAGATGTTTAGCCTTTGCGTCACCTGTAGTAAAGGATAATGAAGAAAGAAAGAGTAATTAGAGAAAAAGGTTACGGGAGTGCTTGCAGGCTTGTCCGTATTATGCTTCCGCGGATGCCCAGGGTATCTTAAGTGCATAGTTATGTATGTGCGGTATAGATTTCGCAGATATATGAGGTGGGTGGCGGAAGCCGAACTGCTATTTCTGCTGCGGAATTGGTCGATCATGTTGCATGGAGACCGGTGGCTTAATGGCCGACAAGGTATGCGGTTTAATAAGACCGCTTTGTACTGAAGTTGCCGTAGTATGATCTTTAGTCCGGAGGGAGTGCTTCTCCTGTTCCCTTGTGGAGTTGTGTATCGTGTATACCATGTTCACTGTTTTTACTTCGGGGGGAGTTGCTTCTGACCCCCGGTATTTGGTTGGTGAGTCTTTTCGTCGTCGCTATCGCCGGGCGGCCTTTTCCCCTTGTGTTCGGCCTTGCGCTTGCCGGCCTGCTTCCTAGCTGACTCTCCGGGCTGCTAGACAATGTGACTTAAGTCATCGGCATCCGTGGCGGGACATATGTTCCTTGGAAGTTGCCGTGGAAGGTGTCTTCCAAGTCTTCCCAGCTGCCAATAGAGTTTTCCGGCAGACTGTTTAACCAGTACCGAGCTGGTCCTTTGAGTTTTAGTGGTAGGTATTTAGTGGCATGAAGGTCATCTCCGCGGGCCATGTGGATATGGAGGAGGAAGTCCTCGATCCAAACCGTGGGATCCGTTGTTCCGTCGTATGATTCGATATTCATTGGTTTAAACCTGTCTTGGAATTCATGCTCCATTACTTCGTCTGTGAAGCAAAGAGGGTGTGCGGTGCCTCTATATTGGGCCACACTGCATGTACCTCCGATAGAGTCCGTTTGCGGTTTTCAGCCCGGGCGTGGCTAGGTTTGTCATGTCCGAATAGGTAGCCGTCATCGCGTGTCGAGGCGCGTTCTCGTGATCCGTAAATCAATCTTGTATGTCCTGCTCTACTGTCCAGGTCCTGCCGAAGGTCGTATGTATAACCCCGAGCTGTTTTATTCCCGCCTTTACGGCGAGGTGGGTGGTATGGTGTTCGGCTTCAGTTGCCGCTTTATCCCGACCGCGGGGCGGTTGGTCAGCCGCGTTGCACGGTGATGGTACGGGCTCCAGCGCCTCGTCATCGAACTGAGGTAGCAATTTGTGCTTCGGGTAATTTTTGGCTGGGGCACTAAGGCCGCATTCTTGAGCGGCCAGGACTTAGGTCCATCTATCATTGAGCAGATCTTGGTCAGCTTGAAGCTGCAGCTGCTTCTTTTTCAGGCTCCTTGAAGTGGCTATTAGCCGGCGTTTAAAGCGCTCCTGCTCGAGAGGTTCCTCAAGCACGATGAAATCCTCATTGCCGAGGCTCTCATATTCCTCGGAGAGCGGAAGATAATTACTGTCCTCCGAGTCTTTGTGTATGGCCTGTTCATCAGGGCTAACATGCCCGTCTTCCCGTTCATCCTGTTCGGAGATTGCCCCAACAGGATCTTCATTGTGTTCGGCATCGTCCGGGGTATTGCTTTCTCTGGTACCAGTGTTACGACGTAACTTAGAGCGGCACCGTTGACGCCGACATCTGGGCTGTGTTTATGGAGGTTTATCCTCAACTGGATCCTCTTTGTCATTGTTGTTAGTTTCTTTAGGTGTATCCACCATGTATACGTCGTATGAAGAAGTGGTCGTCTAGCGTTCGGTAAACGGCGGGTTTCGGCCCTGCTCCTCATTGGCATCGTCGTCCATACCGTCGATGTCTTCGGAGCCGTACTCAAGCACGTCGGTTAGGTCCTCGACAGTGGCTATGGAGTGGGTGGCGGGTGTGAGGCAAAATTTTCTATCCTCAGCCCCTAGTTCGAACCGGACAGAGTTTGGCTCTGAATCCCCCGCCAAGGACAGGTTCTTTAATGATTTTAGCACATCGCCCAAGGGCGAATACTGGAAGATGTCTGTGGCGCTGAATTCGAAGATCGATAATCGATCAAGTTCGGCGTCCGCGGACTCACATGGTTCAGAACTTATAGTCGGAGACGAGTCCGGAGTTCCGATGACATAGATATCATGTGAGGTTAAGGCTATGTGCGACTCCAACGCCGCGGAATCTGTAGCCTCCGTGGTGGGGCTGAGCTTCCCGTCCTCGGATGGTGCGGTCTGCTCCGGATCTAGAGCCAGAGAAGTTACGGAAGCTATCTCCTAGATGCGGTCCGATGACAGATTTAAGTCATGTTCATCGGGGCGACAAGGAGCGGTCGCCGCGGTCTCAAATCCGTCGAAGATTAAGTCTCCACGGATGTCCGCGACGTAGTTCAAGCTTCCAAATCTGACCTGATGGCCAGGGGCGTAGCTATCGATCTGCTCCAGATGGCCAAGTGAGTTAGCCCGCAATGCAAAGCCACCGAACACGAAGGTCTGTCCGGGGAGGAAGGTTTCTCCTTGGAAAGCATCATCATTAACGATTGAAGGTGCCATCGAACCTTTTGGGGGTGGCACAGTGGAACTCTCAATGAAAGCACCAATATCGGTGTCAAAACCAGCGGATCTCGGGTAGGGGGTCCCGAACTGTGCGTCTAAGGTCGATGGTAACAGGAGACAGGGGACACAATGTTTACCCAGGTTCGGGCCCTCTCTATGGAAGTAATACCCTACTTCCTGCTTGATTGATCTTGATGAATATGAGTATTACAAGAGTTGATCTACCTCAAGATCGTAATGGCTAAACCCTAGAAGTCTAGCCTGTATAACTATGGTAACGAATATCTCCCTCCTCCGGACTAAGTCCTCCGGTTTATATAGACACCGGGAGGATCTAGGGTTACACAAGGTCGGTTACAAAGAAAGGAATCTACATATTTGATCGCCAAGCTTGCCTTCCACGCCAAGGAGAGTCCCATTCGGACACGGGTGCAGTCTTCGGTCTTCGTAGCCCATCAGTCTGGCCCAGGGCTAACAGGCCGGACGCCCAAGGACCCCTTAGTCCAGGAATCCCTCACCCGCGTCATCCTATTGTTTTTTTCCCAATATAAAGCAACCGAGATCAGCGACATCCAAAAATGGGAAGAAAGCCAGCAACAAAACCGAAAGAAAGCAGCGAAAATCAAGGCGGGATAATAAAAAGTTCCAACATAATTATACATAGACTCATACATGAAAGGTAAACATCATGAAGGGTTCTACTACTCGCATACATGAAACGAAACATCATGACACGTACGACTACATCCGTACATCAACCTCATGACAACTACAGATACTCCAACGGTCAAGTGCTCTGTTGGGTCCGCTCCTGAGCCGGACTCAGATCCTGAACTGATAGTGGAAACCTCTGGGTTAAAAGTGACATGACGGCGCTGCCTCGAGGACTCTCCCTCAGGGGTAGGTGCAGGGTGAGTCTAGAGCATAGGGGCTGCAGGAGTAGCGATCAGGGAAGCCCATGCAGCAGGGGCACTACAAGGAGTCACTGCCAAAGGGTTCGTGGTACTCTGAGTGGTCACCGGAGTAGCAGGGGTAACAGAGGCTGGAGGAACGAATGGGGTAAATTCGACAGTAGGTGGAGGGTTCCAATTCCGAGTAGCGGCAAGTGCTATACGGGCTTGGGTTAACTCTCGGGCCAACTCATAGATCAAGAGATAACTGGCGGTGATATAGCGAGAAAGGTGGCTACAAGGATGATCGCACGCCGGATCAATAAAAGGGAAGCGGATACGCCCGTTCTCGTGCAGAGACGAGTAGAAGTAGAAACCTGGATGAGCCTGCATGTGAACCTCGTTGTAGCGCAAGTCTACAAGTGCCTCGAGTGCAGCTAACTGGATGGTCTGAGATAGCGTGGAAGCGAAACCACCCTTAGAGGAACGAGTGTAAGCGTCGGAAGGGGAGCTGTGGTGTAAAGTTACCTCTGCGTAATACTCATACAATGAGCCGGCCAGATGCTCCCGATACACCTGGTACACTGGATCAGCACCCTCTGGGTAGAGTCAACGCCACACGTTCTGAAGCAGATGTGGCGAGGTGTAGGGTGCTGGCTCGGACTTGTACAGGTACGGAACCGGAGCCATCTACACTCACAATCATTAGACGGTTAGCAATAACAATAAATAAAATGCATGCAATGCAGCAACCAAATGCTATTACTACCGGCACTCAAAACTAAACTACCTATCGTTCAACTAGCGCGACGACAGTCTAGTGTGTCCTACAGTCTGCGTGGCTCTGATACCAAGCGTTGTGGCACCCCGCCTCAAAGCAACCGGTTTACCTTGCATTGCCAGCCCAGAGATCAAGTCTTCTGGCAACACACAACATCTTGGTACAGAAAACAACTGCTTTATTGATGCTAGCGGAAACATAGGTTCGATATTACGTCAAGTAGCGAGGCGAAGCGGCACACACGGTGCGGCTGAACAATATGTACATTATTTAATGAACATGAAGGGGACTCGATTATGACGACTACGCGGCATCGGAACGACGACGAAGCGGAACTCCATAGCACAGGGACAACGATGTGGACACGGTCTAGACACGGGAAGCACTCTGATCCAATAAGACTTTCCTGAAAGCTGGCATGACACGCCAGGTCAGTATATTGAATGTACTTGTAAGCTCACAACAAGCATAAGCATAATGGCAAACAATGTCATGACTATTAATCAAGTTAAATACAATGCAATAACATACTACTTATGAAGTGAATCATCTTATGCACCGAGTCCCTCGGACTCTCTTACCATACGGGTTGCCTCGTAACCAACACGGTGATGACGCACGAATCACAAACGAAACCAACACTTTGGTTCCCACAATGACCTTCTTCATGGTCTCACAAATCTCATCATTTAATCAATGCCAATCATATAAATTTAGTGTGCAAGATTACTTAATCATGGTGATCCATGGTGTGACTTTCTCACGAGCTATGTCTGTAACCGAGGACACGGCTTTTGATAGATTTAATAAACACTCTGGAGAGGTTAGCATACTATACCCACATCACGGAACCCATGGCCTCGCACTCCCATTCGGGTGGTCCAACGGCATTCCGACAGAACCCTCCCATTGCCATGAAACTCTCCCGGCCACTCCGACTAACTCCCCTCTGGGCTAAGTCATGGGTGGCCCCATGTCTACCAAAGACATCAACGACCACCGTCGTGGCAAAACAAATCAACGGTCCCAAATAGGGACAAGGTACCGTAACAACAACGGGCACACAAGGTTATGACTGCTTACCAGGCTACCGCACGCCCATAATACCTCGTTGGAGGTACCGACTAGAGGCATGACAACGGGTCGAATAAAGGCCTTCCTATAAAGGCAAATGTGGTTGCACAGGGAAAACTCAATTTAGTGACACCATGACTCGATCAACATTATGTTCATGTTGAATTAACATCAGGTTTAACTTGAAATAAAATTAACTCGAGTCACAATATGCCATGAACATACCACTATCCGACATGCATCAAATTCACATATCACTAAAGTAAATAGATCAACATCATCAAAGTTTTCTACTTGCACTAGTCATCACTAAACTTTACTGATTTCACTTCACTGGTTTTTAACACTCATCATTTTTAGTTATGTGATAATATACTAAAATCAATAACTCACATAAAGAAAATACTACCGATCATATCCAAATGCATAACCACACAATCAAAGCTACTTCTACTGCCTCATACTAGTCCATGCATTCAAATACTACTATAAACTAAGCATTTCAACCATGACAAAGTAACTAGCATAATAAATATTCATTTAAATAATTAAATGCATGAAATAACTCATATTCAATTTGGAAAATCATAAATATTGAAATGACACCACGCAAATGTTGGTGTGGCTTGCCTTAGTGCAGAGGAGGTTCACACTCCTCCTAGTTTTCTTCAAGACAAGCTTCTCCCTCTGAAAACAATTAAAAAAAGCAAAGAAAGTATCAAGAATCATTCTGAATTCACCAGAAAATCTAGACAACAGAGAAAAATGTCCAATTTGGTGTGCCGCTAGAATATTCCAATACAAACACAATGCAAAAAGAATCAATTCATTTGGACTTATGGTTTAAAAGTTATGTCTGGTCAAAATATTTGAATTAAATTAGAAATAAAAGAAATCCAAGGGGTGACATCGAAGACGTATTCTGAGAATAGGCCTCCACTCGTACCGCTTCGGGCGTGAGTGGAGACGCTGACAGTGGGCCCCGCCTGTCGGGTGTTGAGAGAGAGAGAGAGGGAAAAAGAGGGGTGGCGGTGCTCTGTCAGAGCTCTCGCCGGCGAGGAGGGCTCGCTGGCCGATCTGAGAGGGATGGAGGGCTAGAGGGGCTCACGGTGCACCTGCCTGCACCCGTGGATTGATGAGAGGTGGCCGGAGCAACTCGGAATCGTCGTCCCCAGCGGCGGCTGCGGTCGGGTCTCGTCGAAGAGGAAGAAGACGGCAAGAGGAGGCAGTTCCAGTGGCTCCAACAGGGTCAGCAGGCACCAACGGACCACCAGGCAGTCGCCGGTGAAGTCGATGGAGCCCGGGGAGTGGTGTAGAGGTGGGGGCAAGTAGAGGGGATCGCCGGCGAGCTCGATCTTGAGGACGGCGGCCCGAGGCCGGCCCGGCCGGGCTGCGGCTCCTCTACTGCTTGTGGATGATGGTGGAGTGGTTTGATAAGCCCGGAGAGGCCAGGGGGCTCTATTTATAGGCGGAGGGGGTGCGGGTTCTTGGCTCCGCCGGAGCTCTCTGGAAGGCGGCGCACGGCAACGAGGAGTGCCAGGGAGAGGTGGGGAGGGTGCAGCAATCACGCGACAACTGTGGAAGCTTGCAGACGAGCACAGGAAGCGGGAGCGGACGAAGACATGGGCATTGGGCGCACTGTGGCTTTGGCCGCATCGTACCCATGCTCGCTGCGGTTACTCCAGCGTCGGCGAGCGCCAGGGTGAGGTCAAGCGTGATGAGTCGAGGCTGGTGGCACGGTGCAACAGTTGGCGGCGAGCGCTGAGACGAGCACACGCTGGACAGAGGCTCGGGCGCAGCACAGAGCGCGTCGAACGTGTGCCAGAGCCCGTGTGCACACGCGGTCACCACGCTAGCTCGACAAAACCGACGCCAAGCGATGCCAAATCGTGTCTAGTGAGTTGTCCGTGCAGTATTTAGTCTAGGAGAAGAGATAGCACACTGCCAGGCCAACCGGATTGAACGTGAGATAAGCAGCAAGTTTCTGGACAGCAACATGTGCACTAGTTTTGGAGAGGTTCTAGAAGGAGTTTAGGGCTAATCTCTTGGGGTTAAGGTTTTCTTAGGACGGTAATGAAGCTCAAGAAAACTCAGCTTCATTAGATCAAGGAATAATATACTTCCTATAGAAACTGCATTTTGAGGCCAGAACAGAAAAGATTTTTTGTAGCAAATATTCCAAATACCCATTCAGTATTTTTTCTTAGGGAGGTGTGCCAAGGTCGAAAGAATATTTGGGAATTTTCTCAGAATTTTGGGTGCCAGAAAGTATGTGACCGAAATGATTTTCAGAGAAGGAAATGAATAATTTTTCATTTATGAAAAGTATTACTATGGCCATTTTGGGATTTATCGGAGAGGATATGATGATTTTGAGAGAGATGGGTCACTTGGGTGAATATCAAGGACATGCCCAAGTGGTTAACTCCAAGTGAGTTGATTCAAAAATTTAAATTTAAATCAAATGGCAAGAAAATCCAGAAGAAGAAAGAGGGCAAAAACTAGGCTGTCACAGCGATGGCACTCGCTCTGGTGCGAATCGCAACCCCCCAGCTATCCCTGCTACGCGCGCAGCTACAGGAGATGCGCCTTCTCCAGGACAAGGTCATCAAGACGACGCGCCAAATGGAGTCATCAACCCGTAGGCACATCCTTCTCGTTGTCACGCCGCCAGGGCGACTGGCTCGCAGTGACAAGAGCACGGCGGTGCCACTACCGGTACCATCAGAACTCGAGCGACATCGCGATCTGCATCATCATCCATGCCTAGCACAGCTTCGGAAGCCATGGCACGAGCCAACTCCTGCTGAGATTCCCGCCAGCGACCGATCAAATGGATGAGTGGAGAGCCACCATTCAAAGTTTGATTGGTTTTGCTGAGGCGAGAGGATCACAGCGAGCAGACCCGTCACGACGTCCGCAAGCAGCAAGAACGGCCCGAGCTACTGACCTTGCCGAAGCCACTCCGACGGTGCAGTCCCCTCCACGGCAGCCAGCACAGGGGCTGCAGCCGGAGCCACGCGACCAAGCGCCCGACGAGGTGTCGATGGCTTCATCTGATCCTCGGGCCCGTCGAGATCAGAGGCAGGTCCTGGAAGACAGGCAGAGGGAAGACGTGCGCATGAACATAGAACAGCACCGCGAAACTCGCCGCCAGTCTGACAGGCACAATGGCACCGTCGTCGATGAACCCACGCCCAGTGGAGGTGGATACCTACCTTTCGAGCACTACAAAAAAATATACTTCCATGATGATACGTGTTTGTCACAGTAGGTCACGTTTTCTGTCATGCATGTACATCCATGACGATTTTATGATAGAATCAAGATAGTCATACATGTGCTGTCGTAGAAGTGTTCCATGACATTACCAAAATTATCATCACGGAAGTGTCCACTTCCATGACGATAAATCGCGCATCATAGAAGTACTTTCATCAAGGGTGACTGACACGTGGCATCCACCGTAACAAGTCGCTGTTAAGCTATCAGGTTCCGGTTTGGATCCAACAACCCGTTAACAGCCCGGACCAATGGGGATTTTCCACATGTAAAATTCTCAATGGCCAGAGGAACCATGTGTCGGCTCACCATTGGGACAGATGTCATCCACTCATTAGACCGAAGGCGCCTATGTCGACACGTGGCATGGCCCAACAGAGGCCCATTCTAGTGAAAAGGCCGGCCCGTTTGACTTGGTCAAAAGGTAGCGAGCCGGCCCACGGAAAGCCTGTTAACGGCCTGTTCGCATATAGCCCATTTACAGCCCGCTAACTCACTGCCCGTCACGGCCTACCGGAATTTGGCCCAGTAGCATCATCTGGGCCGTCCAATATGATTCCAGCCCGTTGTACCTTCCGGCCCATGACGTCTTTTGGCCCATAGGAGGCCGTTTGTAACTCTGGGGCCATTAAAGGCCCGAGATGAAACTGGCCCATAATAAACAGTGTATTGCTTTATACCCATTAACGACCCATTATTCCGTCGGCCGTTTCCAGCCCAAGTTATCTTTTGGCCTTCTAAGGGCCCATTTATTCTTGGGCTCATTCCTAGAATTCGATTAGTTACGGTCCGTTATTGGCCTGTTCCGCTTGTGGGCCAAATTCATCCTGTTGTTACAGTCGGCCTATTTTGTGGCTTGTTAACCCGTTGGGCTATTTTCATAGCGTCATCAAATACGGCCTATTAACGGCCCGTTATGGTCTGGCCATAAACAGACGATTTCCACTCTAGCCCATTTACAGCCCATTTTGCGGACCGTTATTGGTCCACAAATAGGACGACCCATGTTTGACGAAATGATTATACGACCCGTAGAAGACCCATTTGATTAGACGGCCCGTAGAAGGCCCATGGATCATACGACCCGTAGCAGGGAGCAGGACCATGGTTACAACAGTCTGTGTGTTGCCATGGTTATTGTGGCCTAGTTATAAAAAATAGGTTATTGAGGCCACTAGAAAAACACGGAAAAAGAAATGCAGTGACTACAAGCAAACAAGTAAACAAGACAATAAGGAAATAAATAAGCAAGCAACTAACACTAGGCTATTATGGCTATTAAACGTATTACATCCACTGGGCATAAAAGTTGGCCACCAGTGCAAATATAGGGAACAAAGCAGCATATTACATACACTAGCCGTCCAAATTGGCCACCAGTGCAAATAAACGTGGCAGCAAAACAAGTCCATACTGAAACAACTTCAGAAGAGCTCAAGAAACATTATCCTGGGTATCCACCATGCTGGTAATAAGCTTAGCAAGCTTATTAGCTTTGTCCTGTTTGGCGCTAAAATCCTCCAACGCTTGTTGTTGCACCAGAAAGTATGCATCTAAATGCTCCAAGGACTTCCGCAGTCCTTCCGTTTCTTGTCGCAGCACAACTGATCGATGTCTTTCGGCTTATAGTTGAAACTCAAGAAACCGAACTGATTCAGAGAGTGAGTTTGAATAGCTTGTGCCAGCGGTAGTGGCCAGTAACTCGAACACTAAACCAAGACAGGTCTTTAGGGTTGTCTCACTGTCTTCAAGATAGTTTTCCTTAGCTGTTTCATCAGCTTTGTTGTTGACCAACAAGGATGTCTCACTATCCTGAACCTTATCTGCATTACTTCCTTTACCATTTCTTAATAAGGCACTCTTCTCCAATATTCTGTCAGCATTCTAAAAGAAGAAATAAGCAAACACATAATAGGTTTAGCATGTACTAGTATATGAAACTCATTTCGGTGAACCAGTTCATTAGTAAGGTGGACAGGATTAAACTACAAAGTCTTCTATTGCCAAGTAGTACATTATAAAAGCATCAAACAAACATATATCTATGTCCAATGGTCATTGCATTGTCTTGCCAAATCAAAATAGACACGGTTCAAATCATATCAGTTAAAGACAAAGAAGCACTGAAAGACTACAAAGCGTGGGAAACTACATGGCACAACAAGATTTAAGATGGGTACCACGGGTCTACATGTACAACAACACTATTGGCTCTGTTGTGATGCTAGTAATGTGCATGATATGAGAAGTCCACTGTATACACAATTGAAATTGAAATCAATAGAGCTATTTATAAGAACAAACCTGTTAAAGAAACATGTGTAAACATACCTTGTTGTGCCATTGGAGTTTCGATTAGATCCTTCTATTTAAAAATAAGTTTGTATGAGTAAATACAATGATACAAGAGCAAAGCGGTATGCACGATAGCAATGGAATCTTAAATGAGAACAGTTGTTCTTCAGGTTTAAGCACTTGTTCTAAATGAACAGAGTACAGTAAGACGCAAGCATATAGTACTTAAAAATAAAAAATGAGCTCATAGACCTTACCACATTCTTGGTTCAGGACCAGTACTAAACAAGGTGTTCCCAGTCATTGTCCCGTAAATGTGTCTCAGGAGAACGTAAGGGAATTTGATGAGTTTCTTTGCCAGTGAAGTACGTTTTCTTCAGGTAATTCCGATACTGCCACCAAGAATTCTTGAAGATAGTAGAGGTATTAGCACAGGTTACCTCATCCTGAGTTTCCAAATCGGTCCTTCTCTATATACAAAAATGGGAAAAATTTGCTGTATTATAACCATCATGGAGGTAGAATGTATGGGACAAAGCAAAGTAAATGCCATGAATAACATTACTTACACATAACTCCTAGACAAACACCTGCAACGGGCATTTTCCTTCATCTTCAGTATAATATTTCCATGATGGGAAGATACACAGGAGGGGTACAATCTGTGAGACTCTGGGTTATGTGTGGTAGGGCTAGTTCTCGTGCATGTACAACCGGGGTGCTATCTCCACCAAGAGGTAGCGCTGTTTTATTTGAAGACTGTGTTTAACTTCGCTAGAGACTGCCATCACCCACTCCAATTCAAATGGCTGATAAACAGGAAACATAGTTGAATATACAGACATTGTATGAGAGACAGATGCAATAGATAGTGTTGAAAAAAGAGGGCATGAAATAGTTTACATGTATATTGTTTAACCAAAAAGGATAGCATGACATAATTTCACATATATGATGTCTATCTAAACTGTATAGCATAGCATGACATAATTCAAAGATATCACTACTGCAGGTTGCTGCTAACGCGACACTACGATCAGAGACCCTTTGACGAAACTGTGTGCGATGCATTAATCGAAAACGGTGGTGTAAAAAACCGTCAAAAAAGGTGCAAAAAGTTTATGATGGAGGATGCATCAGACACGGTTCAGATATTAGTTGCGTGTGTGATGCTGGGCATACACTTCAGTTCAATTAACTGTTTGCAATGTGGCAGAACAAAAGAAACGGGCAGCCAGATGAAGGCGTGTGCGATATACGGCTTACAGTTCACTCGGATGAACTGTTTGTGATTAGGCAACACAAAAGAAAAGGTCAGCTAGATCAAGGTGTGTGCGATATATGGCTAATGACCCACAAGTATAGGGGATCAATTGTAGCTCTTTTCGATAAGAAAGAGTGTCGAACCCAACGAGGAGCAGAAGGAAATGACCAGTAGTTTTCAGTAAGGTAATGTCTGCAAGTGCTGAAATTGTAAGTAGTGGAGTAGTTTGATAGCAAGATCATTTGTAACGAGCAACTAATGATAGTAGTAACAAAGGTGCAGCAAGGTAGCCCAATCCTTTTGAGGCAAAGGACAGGCCAAAACGGTCTCTTATGATAAGCAAAGCGTTCTTGAGGGTACACAGGATTTTCATCTAGTCACTTTCATTATGTTGGTTCGATTTGTGTTTGCTACTTTGATAATTTGATATGTGGGTGGATCGGTGCTTAGTTGTTGTTCTTACTTAAACAAACCTCCTACTTATGATTAACCATCCCGCAAGCATCCGCAACTACGAGAAAAATACTAAGAATAAATTCTAACCACAGCATTAAACTTTTGGATCCAATCGGTCCCTTACCGAATAGCGCATAAACTGGGTTTTAAGCTTCTGTCACTCTCGCTACCCATCATCTAATTGCTACTCCACAATGAATTCCCTTAGGCCCAAATATGGTGAAGTGTCATGTAGTCGACGTTCACATGACACCACTAAGGGAATCACAACATACATACTATCAAAATATCGAACACATATCAAGTCACATGATTACTTGCAACATGATTCCTCCCGTGACCTCAAGAACAAAAGTAACTACTCACAAATGATAGACATGCTCATGATCAGAGGAGTATTAAATAGCATATTGGATCTGAACATATAATCTTCCACCAAATAAACAATATAGTAATCAACTACAAGATGTAATCAACACTACTAGTCACCCACAAGTACCAATCTATTGTTCCGGTAACAAGATTGAACACAAGAGATGAACTAGGGTTTGAGATGAGATGGTGCTATTGAAGATGTTGATGGAGATCGCCCTCCCCAAGATGGGAGAGTTGGTGGTGATGATGATGATGACTTCCCCCTCTGGGAGGGAAGTTCACCCGGCGGAATCGCTCCGCCGGAGGGCAAAAGTGCTGCTGCCCAAGTTCCGACTCGAGACGGCGGCGCTCCGTCCCGAAAGTCCTTCCTTATTTTTTCTATGTCAAAATGACTTATATACCAGAAGATGGGTACCGGAGGTGGGCCGAGGAGGGCACAACCCACCAGGGCGTGCCTGGGCTCCCTGGCGCGCCCAGGTGGGTTTTGCCCACCTGGTGGGCCCCCTCTGGTAGTTATTTGCTCCAATAATTCTTAGATATTCCATCAAAAATCTCCATGAAGTTTCAGCTTGTTTGGAGTTGTGCAAAATAGGTGGCCTGACGTAGCTTTTCGAGGTCCTGATTTCCAACTGCCGGAATTCTCCCTCTTGGTGTGTACCTTGCAAATTATGAGAGAAAAGGCATTAGAATTACCCCAAAAAGAATTATTATGGATAAAAACATTATAAATAACAGTAAGAAAACATGATGCAAAATGGACGTATCAACTCCCCCAAGCTTAGACCTCGCTTGTCCTCAAGCGAAAACCGAGATCGAAGAACATGTCCACATGCTTTGAGAGAGAGGTGTTGTTAAAAACAAAATACGGACATAGAAGCATCATGTTGATTATTATAACAGCAACAAAATTAAACATAAGACTTTTTATAACATAACTTTTATCATATACTTCTCATGAATAAGTAATAGTTCATCACACAATCGAAGTATAAAGCAAAAACTCTATTAGAAACCAACAAACTATGTTCTCAGTCAACTTTGCAACTACAATTCATCATCTTTTTAGGAAGGGTCACGTGTCAGAGCCTTTAGGCAAGTCCACATACTCAACCATCATATAGTCTTCTATGATTGCTAACACTCACCTCGTACCCATGAGCAAAACGTTTCAACCGGACAAATAGAAAGATAGGGGCTTATAGTTTCGCCTCCCAACATATTCACCTCAAGGGTGATGTCAACAATAATAACTTATGCGATCTACATTCAACTGGACATATGTGCCTAGATCTTTCCTCACCAGATGATGCTTGCCAAAGGAGAAAAATAAAAAGGAATAGAAGGAAAACTTTAACTCTTTGCATAAAAGTAAATACATAAAAGTAAAAGATAGGCCCTTCGTAGAGGGAAGCAGAGGTTGCCATGCGCTTATTTGTTTGATGCTCAATCCCTTAGTGCAAAAGAACGTCACGTTGTATTGCCCCTTAAGATGACAACCTTTATTATGCAGTCTGTCGCTTTTATTCTTTGTCATCCAAGTTCATACAACGCTAAATTTTCTCTTACACTAAATGATCTCACACTTTTAGAACCGATTTTTATTGCCTATTTGCACCGATGACAACTTACTTGAGGGATCTTCCTCAATCCCTAGGTAGGTATGGTGGACACTTGAAAATAAGATTTGGATTTAAGGGTTTTTTGATGCACAAGTAGTATCTCTACTTAGTGCGGAATTTTTTGGCTAGCAAAGATAGGGGCAAGCACCACATGTTGAAGGATCTATGACAATATGACTTCTATGTGAATATAAACAAACATAAACCATTAAGTTGTCTTCCTTGTCCAATGTCAACAATTTTGGCATATAATATGAGGGCTCACAATCACAAAAGATTTCTAGGATAGTATATTTATATGTGAATCTTCTCTTCCCTTATTAATTATTTCATGAGTTGCATCATTGACTAATGCTATTTTTGTCAATCTTTAATAAAATTTCCTACTTATACTTTTCCTTATGTGGTGCCATCACCTACCATAGGATTAGTATATGATCTTATTGATTTGTTTCCTTTCTCTTTTATTTAGTTCCTTTCTCTTTTTCTTTCTTTCTTATATTTTTTCTTTATTTGAAACATGAAAGTATAGAAAGCAAAAACTCAAACTAAACTTTATTATATAACTTGCACACGATTACAATGATATATCACTAAGCAAACTCTCAAGGAGGAAAGGATCGAACTAACTTTTATTCATCTAATGCAAAAGATCGAACTAAAATAAGTAAATGCAAAAGGATAGTGGGATGATACGATACCGGGGCACCACCCCAAGCTTGGCGGAAGCCAAGGGGAGTGCCCATACCCGAAACTTAGTTCTCTTTTCGTGGTGAAGAGGATGGTGGTGGTGATGAAGTAGTATTCTCCAATATAATCATGAGTAGATCCTTCAATCCTTGAATCTCCCGAAGGGCTTGATGAATTAATTCACTGTTCTTCTTCACCTCAGCCATTATGTGTTTATTCTCAGGGCCCCACGGTTAGGTTCGTGCACTGTTTTCTCTTGGCCGAGATATGTCCCAGTTGGACGGTATATGCCTATGAGGAGTGTTCCCGAACCCATAATTGTGAATCAAATTATGAAAATTGTTGCGATGTAACCTGTGTAATGGCTTCCTTGGTGGGAGATCTTCTTGCGCTTCTAGGCTCGCTTGATTGTTCGATGATCCCATGGCTTCATGAGGATTAGGGTGAGTGGAGATGCCAGCTAGTGTGCCCCTCCCGGAGGCCGGAGGGTGAATCCCGAAGGGACTTTCCTCTTCTTCCTCCATAGCAACCTCTTCAGCTTCATCCCACCTTAGATCTTCCTGAACCAACCTTTTGTCTCCTTCTCCATTGTTGAAGGGTGAGGAAAACATGACGATGTTCTAGTTGAATCTATCAGAAAACAGTAAGAAAAGAGGACAAAGGATTTCTCTGCGATACAGTGGTTAACAGGTTCGGGAAGTATATATAGTTTTTTTATCTTGGACGACAAGCATACGGGAGAAAAACGGAGTACGGAAGGTGTCCCAGGTGGGCACAACCCACTTGGGTGCGCCAGTTAAGCTTGGCGCACCCTGGTGTATTGTGCCCACCAGGGGACGCTTCCTGGAAGTTTCTTTATTACCAAAATTCTTAAATATTCCAAAACTGACAAAAAATATTTTTGCGGATTTTTTGGAGTCCGTTTACTTACCGTATCACATACCTCCTTATTTTGACGATTCTGGAGTATTCCGGAAGGACTCTTTTATGTGTTCTTCAAGTGTCAAAGTTTGGATAATATTACTTTCAACATTAATGGGCGTACTTGAGATATAATGTTTTATTCGTTGTCCATTGACAACCTTTGGGTTAGTACCGTCGGAATTATTTATTTTGATGGCTCCAGATAGGTAAACCTCCTCGATGACATATGGGCCTTCAGCCAAAAAACTGGCGCGCAAATTTCCGCGGAAGCCAAAAATTTGGAATCCCTTCAGCCAAAAAACTGGCGCGCAAAGTGTCATCAGACATGCTCCCTTATTCAAAACTGTGTACGATATGTGAACATCACAAACGATTCATATAGCTTAACCCGTGTGTGATGAGTTTGAACGTCAAAAATTTTGGTTCGAATTTCCATGGATACAGTGGTTATCCACGTCATTGCATAATTTGGGTACACAAAGGAGACTACAACACACCCACACTTCTTAATCGAGCAAGTTCATCAATTAACCAGAGCTAGATGACCTAAACATTACTCTAACAAATTAAAGACCGGCGCTCTTAATTAAACAAAACAAAGAGTACTACTATGGCTGGTGCTCGTTGAGGGAGTCCTGGACTAAGGGGTCCTCCGGCGTCCAGCCTTTTAGCTATGGGCCGGACTGATGGGCTCTGAAGATACAAAGACCGAAGACTGCACCCGTGTCCGGATGGGACTCTCCTTGGCGTGGAAGGCAAGCTTGGCGATCAAATATGTAGATTCCTTTCTTTGTAACCGACCCTATGTAACCCTAGATCCTCCCGGTGTCTATATAAACCGGAGGATTTAGTCCGGAGGGGAGATATTCATTACCATAGTCATACATGCTAGACTTCTAGGGTTTAGCCATTACGATCTCGAGGTAGATCAACTCTTGTAATACTCATATTCATCAAGATCAATCAAGCAGCGAGTAGGGTATTACCTCCATAGAGAGGGCCCGAACCTGGGTAAACATTGTGTCCCCTGTCTCCTGTTACCATCGACCTTAGACGCACAGTTCGGAACCCCCTACCCGAGATCCGCCGGTTTTGACACCGACATTGGTGCTTTCATTGGGAGTTCCACTGTGACGTCGACGACAAGATCGATGGATAGCCTTGTTCCCAAGGACAATATCACCGCTGGAGGAGCACTGGCCCCAGGCCAAACCCTATGGCTGGGCGGCTTTACCATGACCGCCTGTTCGGTCGTTGAGCCGACG
Organism: Triticum aestivum; assembly: GCF_018294505.1. NCBI lineage: Eukaryota > Viridiplantae > Streptophyta > Magnoliopsida > Poales > Poaceae > Triticum > Triticum aestivum. The sequence continues at coordinate 358,372,201 of NC_057814.1, forward strand.
ATGACCTCTCGAGTCATCGAAAATCCCCTTCGTATCGACTCCGAACACTCCAAGCAGATGGATCCAGCGGAGCTTTCGTCTTTAAACGAGCTGCTAGATCGCATCGCTGCCCTGGGGGTAGCTACAGACTATGATCGAATTAGGCTTAAACCCGATCAGAGAGAAATAAAATCTCCACCGATCACCCACCAGATAGCGGTAGTCGAGGAGCGAGACGACAACTCTTCCTCCATACTAAGGACGAACTATGTCCAGATCTCCGGCTTCGAAGAGCCAGACACCCACCTGCGAGGAGATGCATCCTGCCCTCCGAACCTAGAATCGGACGACGGGCCTAAGAAATCAGTGGATATCCCAGAGCCTGACTTGTTAAGTTTGGAAGACCTTCAGACTCCGGATCCAAAATTGGGTCAGGGTTCAGATTTAAAACCACCCACCCACCCAAATATAAGCGCTCTCATGAGCATACAACAGAAGTCTCAGGAAACGGTCCACCACTTCTGGGCCAGATTCCTTCTTGTCAATGACAAGATTAAAGATTGCCGCGACGAGGAAGCGATCTCAGCGTTCCGCAACAATTGCATGGACGAAGGAATCGTCAACGCCATCAACCGCCATCGCATACTACACTTCGCTGACTTAGCAACTATCGTACATAAGTACAGCGTAATGGAAAGCACCTGGAAAACTCAGGCAGCCCGTTGGGAACCATCGGTCCCCACTCAACCCCTCATTCAGGCGAAAAGGGCGCACCCTTGTAACACGCCCGGTCCAATAGTAAAGAAATATAAGTCTAGTATGAGGCGCGGAATCGTTCTAGAAGGATGGCTCCATGGGCCATGCAAAATACACGCAACACCGGTTAACATACCAACACATAGCCTTAGAGCATGTCAGAAGGGAGAGGAATATGTTGAGGCTAACATACAAACAGTGCAGCGCTTTTCCAAACCCAAACGCCAAGCCATCGAAGAGGAGCTAGCCAAACTAATCGAGGCCGGATTCATTAGAGAAATAAAACATCCGAATTGGCTGGCAAACCTAGTGATGGTACCAAAGAAGGATAAATCCAGGCGCCTGTGCGTCGATTTTAAAGACCTCAATAAGGCTTGCCCTAAGGATCCCTTCCCCCTCCCCCGCATTGATCAAATCATTGATGCTACCGCAGGATACGACTCACTGTGTTTCCTCGACGCGTATTCCGGATACCATCAAATCAAAATGAAGGAGTCCGATCAAGCTGCAACAGGATTCATCACCCCATATGGGCCATTGTGCTTCAACACCATGCCCTTCGGGCTCAAGAACGCCGGCGCCACCTACCAACGCATGATCCAAACATGCCAGGAGAAACAGATCGGAAAGATAGTTGAAGCCTATGTGGACGACGTCGTGATCAAGAGAAGGCACGTCGAAAGACTAATAGACGACCTACGTCTCACATTCGACAACCTCCGCGCATATGACATTAAGCTCAATCCGGAAAAGTGTGTTTTTGGCGTCCCTGCAGGAAAGCTGTTGGGCTTCATCGTTTCCAATAGAGGAATTGAAGCAAATCCAGCCAAAATCCGAGCTCTGTCACAATTGGCTATGCCAACAGACCTTAGACAAGTCCAAAAACTCGCGGGTTGCATGGCAGCTCTAAGCCGCTTTATCTCCAGATTGGGAGAAAAGGCAGTGCCAATCTATCGCCTTCTACAGCGAACCGATCACTTCAAGTGGACGGACCCGGCAACAGCCGGACTGGAAGAAATAAAAACTCTTCTAGCGAGCAACCCAATCATGGCCGCGCCGAACGTCGGCGAACCCATGTTATTATACATATCGGCAACACATCAAGTGGTGAGCGCCGTGCTCATCGTTGAACGAGAACAGGACGGACGCAAATTCCCGCTTCAGAAGCCAGTATACTACGTATCCACTGTCCTTACACCATGCAAATCCTGGTACCCCCATTATCAAAAGATAGCATACGCGGTCTTCATGGCGTCCCTAAAGCTACGAGACTACTCCCAGGAGTGTTCGATCACGGTGGATTCCGAAGTACCACTCAACGACGTAATAAACAACCACGATGCTATGGGCCGGATTGCCAAATGGGCCATTGAGCTCCTTCCATTTGATATTACATACAAGCCACGTCGAGCTATTAAATCCCAAGTACTGGCTGACTTCGTCGCCGAATGGACAGAGGCCGAACTCCCTAAAGAGTACGACACATATTCCAATTGGGTTATGTATTTTGATGGATCCAAAATGCTGGCAGGGCTAGGAGCGGGCGTCGTTCTAACGTCCCCACCGGAGATGTCGTTCAGTACGTACTCCAAATATTATACACAGACTCCAATAATGCAACCGAATATGAGGCCTTATTGCATGGTCTCCGGATCGCTGTCTCCATGGGCATACTGCGCCTGGAAGTGCGCGAGGACTCAAACCTTGAAATATCTCAAATAAATGGAGACTTCGATGCCAATGATCCGAAGATGGCGGCTTATCGTAATGTCGTCCTAAAAATGTCGGCTCGGTTCGAGGGGCTCGCGTTCCATCACGTGGCCCGAGAAAGTAATCAAGCGGCGGACGTTCTTGCTCGTATCGGTGCCAAGCGCGACCACGTCCCACCTAACATCTTTCTGGAAAGGCTTTTTAAGACATCCGTGGCATGGCAGGGGGAAAGCGGCAACACTAGTCCGGATCCGAACACAACCCCAGATTCCAAACACACCGATATCATCGGAGGCTCAGCCACCGAAATAACACCGTTGGCCCATCTCATTATGGCAGTCATTGCCCCATGGACCGAACCATTCTTGGCCTACCTTAATAGGTAGGAACTTCCTAAGGATCGGAATGAGGCCCGCCGCATTGTCCGGCGTTCTAAGGCCTACAAGGTTCACAACAGAGAGCTTTATAAGAAAAGCGCTACCGGAGTCCTTCAAAGATGTATCTCCGAGGAGGAGGGGCGGCAGCTCCTGGCTGAGATTCATGCCGGTCTCGGCGGGCACCACGCCGCAGCTCGGGCCCTTGTTAGCAAGGCCTTCCGTACATGGTTTTATTGGCCGACGGCCCGAGCAGATGCACAGGACCTTGTCCAACATTGCGTCGGATGCCAACTCTTCGCCAACCAAAGTCATATGCCCCCCACTGCCCTACAAACAATCCCCATCACTTGGCCTTTTGGGGTCTGGGGATTGGATATGGTTGGACCCCTTAAAGGAGGAAGCCATAAGAAAAAATACCTGCTACTCATGGTGGATAAATTCACTAAGTGGATAGAGGCCAAACCAGTTAAAGCGGCCGAGTCCGGGGCAGTGATAAAATTCATATCCGGCGTCGTACACCGTTATGGTGTTCCACACAGCATCATCACTGATAACGGCTCCAACTTCACAGCCGACGAAGTGAAAACCTGGTGCGCTAATCTAGGCATCAAGCTCGATTACGCCTCTGTCTATCATCCGCAGACAAACGGTCAAGTCGAAAGAGCCAATGGTCTTATTATGAGCGGCATCAAGCCTAGACTAGTGAGGTATTTGAAAGAATCAGACAAACACTAGGTTGAGGAGCTCGACTCCGTACTCTGGGGGCTGCGGACCACGCCCAATCGCACTACCGGATACACACCTTTCTTCATGGTGTACGGCGCAGAGGCAGTGTTACCCTGCGACATTATTCATGACTCACCTCGAGTGCGCATGTACGAAGAGAGAGAGGTCGAGCTTGATAGGCAGGACAACTTAGATGCCCTGGAGGAGGAGGAGCGCGACATCGGAAAGGCCCGTTCCACATTTTATCAACAGCAGGCTCGCAGGTATCAAAGCAGAGAAATGCGGGCCAAGACATATAACGTTGGCGAACTCGTTCTACGCCTACCGGAGAAGAAAAAGGACAAACTCAAGCCCAAGTGGGAGGGTCCCTTTATCATGGACGAAGTTCTCACCGGAGGAGCGTACCGCCTACGCGATGCGTCAGATAATCGACTAGAGCCGAACCCCTGGAACGCGGTGAGACTCCGAAGATTCTATGCCTAGTGCCGAACTCTTTGTTCGTCTCCTTCCTCCTGTCGTTTCCATCATTTTTCTTTCTTTTTCGTTTTTCTCTTTCGCGTTAAAGCTTTCGTGCGGTTAGACCGTGCACCCGTGATGCATACATCTTCAAATATGTACGTCCATTCCACCTGGGGGCTTCTTGTATAGAAGCTTCCTATTATTATTTTCCGAGCATCAAGCTCATCACATATGTGTTTTTTCCAATATGTACCTTTTCTTCGCCATTATATGCATCGATATGACTTAAGTTTTGGCCAAGCTGGGTTGCCTGGCTCCTGTGCTTATGCCCTACGTTCCCGTTAGTTCGGCTAGGGCATAAAGCGAGCACCTCTGTGATTGTTACTGCCGGGTCATCCGGATGTGTACCTCAGACTGGGTGAAGCCGAAAGCTAGCGTTCTTAAGGGAATATTTGGTCGGTGAATTAGAGATGTTTTTTGCATTCGCTCCATTGCGAACCCCCATAAGATATATATACTGCGATTTTTTCCAGTCACAGTTCGAACATGCAGTTTAACGCATGTGCACCCAGGGAAAGGAACCCTTACCGGAACTATTCTCTCTGGAAGATGTTTCTTACAACCTTTATGTAATATAACATAACTAGCCGGATACAACTTGTCTGTTCAAGAAACTATGACCCCTACGCCTGATTTCCAAGCATGCCCCGGTCTATTTTACCGCTCGGGTATTCGGAAACACTCCCCACCTTCGGGTCCAGAAGTCAAAGCGAAAAGGTCTGCCATGACAATCGTTTTACAATTCAGCTAGACGAAAATACATAGTCATTTCAACTAAAAAATTTTCTCCTCTATACCATCCAGAAGGCTATCTAACTTGCAATCCTGCTGGGAATACTTGGCGGCTACTTTTACCTAGTCATATACCAAATTAACGGGAATTTCCTTTTCGTCTGACCCTAGCGGTCCGACCCGTGCCATATTGTCACATCCCTAGTTCTGGTTTGCTCTAGGCTAGCTAGTCATGTGTGCATCATGTTTAAATTTCAATGAATTTGAAATGGGGACATGTGAAAGCCTCAGAAATCATTTCTGAAAAAGACCAAGATAAAAATTGCTTCAAATAGGTCCAAGAAAATGTTCATGTTTCTCTATGAAAATATTGGCCATAATTAAAATTCAAACCAATATTTTTAGGAGCTCATAAATATTTATTTTGGGCATTTGAAGCTAATGCAATAACTATTTGCATTGGATTTATATTGCTATATATCGAATATGTGTCCAATAATTCTGAGAAATTGTGAGGGGCTTTGGGATAATCCTTTCAGTCCCTGCAACATTATTAGAAGAAAGCAAAATGGTTTAGTGCCTAAAACTAAATCAAAACAAATAACAGAAAAGGAAAACAGAAAACAGAAATAGGAGAGAGAGAAACCCCACCTGGGCTTACCTCCTTGACAGCCCACCTGGCCCATCACTGTAGCTGGCCCAGCCCAGCCGCCGCACCGTCTTCAACCTCCTCCCAGTAGGCAGGAGGGCGTGTGCTCGCCGCACGCGCCGCCGTCTGTGACCGCCGCCGACGAGCCTCCGGCCACCTAGCGGTCCGTCCGTTGTGCTCGACTTCCTTCTCGCGCCACGTAGAGCACGTAGGTGCCCCGCACGAGCCTCCCCGGCCACCGTAGCGTCGACCCCGAGCTCACCCGAGCTCCGGCGACCGCCAAGGACGACGCCGGTGACAACCCCGGCCACCCCAAGCCCAACCGCCACCACCACTCGATGCGCGAGTTCGTCCGCATCACGTAGATGCCCTCCGCCGGCCATTTGGTCGCCGGAGGAGGAATCCCGCACCTCGCCGCCGCGTCTGGCCTCGCCGGCGTCGAGTCGCCGGTGGATTAGCCCCGGTTGACCGGGGATTTGACCCCCAGGGTCACTGACGTGCGGGCCATGCCCCTGTTTAGTTTAGGTGTTAGCTTAGTTAGCGCAAATTAACTTAGTTAATTGGTTGACTCACTGACACGTGGGCCCAGGCCCTAATTAACCTAGATTAGTGCTAACGTAACACTAACTAACTCTGTTAGTTAGTTGTTACACTGACATGTGGGTCCCAGCCATCAGGTTTGACCTAGGCTGGCGCCTTTGACCTGCTAACATCACCACGACGTCATGCTAACGCAGTTAACCTTTTTCGGGATTTACTCTTATATAGGAAATTCCAGAAAATCCTATAAACTTCTAAAAATCATAGAAAATAATCTATAGCTCAGAATGAAAAGATTTATATATGAAAAATTATCAGAAAAATCCAATCTATCCATCTGTACCATTTTCATGCATGTTAGAACAACTTATGGCTGCTGTTTAGGCCAAATCATATAAATGGCATTTAAACCCTCACATATGGATTTTGAATTTGAACCTAGGGTTCAAACCAACTCCATTTAACATGTTGCTAGTTGCATTAGCTCAAAACACAGCATATTGACATGTCATGATCATGCATCATATTGTGCATTGCATTGATTGTGTTTTCCTTCTCTGTTGCCGGTATTTGTTCCCCTCGGTAGACGCTGTTCCGACGCTATGATCGTTGACACTGATGAAGACTCAATGCTATCTTCAGAAGTGCCAGGCAAGCAAAACCCCCTTGTTCATTTTGATACAATCCCACTCTCTCGCTCCTGCTCTCTTTTACTGCATTAGGACAACAATGATTCAACTGTTACATGCTGCGGTAGTTGAACCCCTTTCCTCTGCATGACCTGTCATTGCCACAGTAAATAGATGAAACCCACTAGCATGAGTAGGAGTTGTTTGAGCCCTAATGTGCCTACTCATTCATGCCTTTTGTCATGCCTGCTACTGCTTAGAGTTGAGTCGGGTCTGATTCATCGAGGATGAATTGTAATGTGGTGAACATGTCCTAATGTTGAGGGCTAAGTGTGTGAACACGATTTGGTAAAGGTAGCGGTGAGAGGCCATTTAGGAGTACATGGTGGGTTGTCTCATTGAAACCGTCCTCAGGAACTGAGTTCTGTGTTTGTGATCCATGAACAACTACTACCACGCATTGGAATGCTTAAGTGCCCCTCTCGACTTATTAATCAACATGATCTCTGTCCAGGAGTTGCAACTAGTTTCTGGTGTTTGTAGGTAGTGTTAGTAGTCTACCAAGTGGCACCCGGTACAGGTGGGCTTGGGACAGACTAGGCACCGTGGCCGGGTATACCAAGGGCCGCCCGTTTGGTGGGCTTGGAACCCTGTACACATCGTTTGGGGCCGTGAGCGACACACCGGCCGGATCTCCTTGCGGATGGGACCCGAATAGGCGATAAACCTGGACTAGAGACTTGTGTGGTTAGTCAGGTCGTGGCGACTCCCTCGCCAGGCTGCCGCTTGAAGGTTGCCGAGATACACGACGTGTACATGGTGGTAAGTGGCGAGAGCGTGTGTGAAGAAGTACACCCCTGCAGGGTTAACATCATCTATTCGAATAGCCGTGTCCGCGGTAAAGGACTTCTGGGTTGCCTGTACAGTTGATAGACAAGTGGAAGTGGATACTCTAAAATGCGCAAGATAAGCGTGAGTGCTATGGATGGCGTTCTCGTAGGGACACGGGAGCGGATCCATAGTGGTGTATTGATATGGTGAATATGTGGACTCGTGTGCGCCACCTCAAAAGAGTTACTTGCAGCCATAGTTTAGGATAGCCACTGAGTCAAAGCTGGCTTGCTGCAGTCAAACTCCACCACCCCCTTTGTTGATACTGATGCATATGTAGGTAGTTCTGATGTAAGTCTTGCTGGGTACATTTGTACTCACGTTTGCCTATTTTATGTTTTGCAGAGAGACGTCAGTCTCGCTAGTAGTTCCGTGTGGACTTCGACGTTTAGCTTGATACCTCAGCTACGATCTTGTGCCCTCGGTAGGGTCTTGTAGATAGTCAGGCTTCGCAGCCTTTTTCTTTTGTAGATGTCTGTACTCAGACATGTTAAGCTCCCGCATGTGCTTTGACTTGTATGCTTTGAATGTTGGGTCATGAGACCCATGTTTGTAATATCTGGCTCTTCGGGGCCTAATGAATAAATACTCTGAGTCGTAGAGTCTTGTTGTGATGCCATGTTGTATTTGCACATATCGAGCATATTGTGTGTATGATTGAAATGCTTGGTATGTGTGGGATCTGACAACCTAGTTGTTTATCCTTGGTAGCCTCTCTTATGGGGAAATGTAGTCTTGTGCTTCCATGAGCCATAGTAGTCCGCTACAGCCCGGTTCACCGGAGTCCTGCTAGCCCAGCACTACTGCTCCAGAACACTTGACTGGCCGGCATGTGATTCACTTCGTTCATGTGTCTGTCCCTGCGGGGAAATGTCACGCGGTGACATCCGGAGTCCTGCCTAGCCTGCTACAGCCTGGTTCACAAGAGTCCTGTTAGCCCAGTGCTACAGCCCGGATTCGCACGCTGCTGACCGACATGCTCGATGTTGTTTCATGAATGCCTGTCCCCGTAAGTTAGTGCCACTTTGGGTTCATGATTAGTCATGTCGGCCCGGGTTCTCTGTCACATGGATGCTAGCGACACTATCATATACGTGAGCCAAAAGACGCAAACGGTCCCGGGCCATGGTAAGGCGACACCCGTGGGAATACCGTGCGTGAGGCCGCAAAGTGATATGAGGTGTTACCGGCTGGATCGATGTGACTTGGAATCGGGGTCCTGACAGCTTTGGTATCAGAGCCTGACTGCCTGTAGGATTACCAAGCCAAACTGGTCGAAGTTGAGTCTAGAAATGCTTTAGTTATATAAGGGAATTGATTGTGGAAGGGAACGTAAGGCTCTTTTTACTCCTTTACCTTATAGCCTTCTGATCTGAGTCATCCTCTTCTCTTCTACGGGGATTAAGAACTAGGCTTCTCATCTTTCTATCTGGATCACGTGTTACTAATCCGTAGACTTATAGGGTTGTTGGTTTCAAGCCTCAGTTCAGTCTCGACTACTTCCGTATGTTAACTGTTGATCTCGGAACCTTGATATTGTGCTTCTGAGTGGTTATGCCACCATTTTTGCAGGATGTCTCAAATCTTTTGAGCATTTACAGCCGTTATGCTGTCCGAGTCATCCCAGGCTCCTAAATAGTCTGATGCATTTGCAAATCCTTTCCGTCCGTTCTCGATGTCCCTTTGGGCCAGTTTAACCACAGTAATCGGTGAGTTGGGGTACTCTATTGCCTCGACATATATGTTGGAGCTATTATTATGACCCTAGGTGTTTTAGGGAGTCACCTAGTAATCTAGCCATGTTTTGTGTTCCCGGTGTGATGATTCTGGCCACCATTCTCGAAAGCATCTCGTGATGCCATTTAGTAGTAGGTATCCTACTCTTGGGTTCTTGACCCAAGATTCACTCTACTTACCTCGTGTTGATAGTGTTTGCTCGTTCCTGTAGGATATTAGTAACCTTGCGACAGTCCTCGAGGTCCGTGGTATCTCATTCTTCCAATACCGTGAACCATTATGGCAGAAGTTCTATTAACCAAAAGATCACAACCAGGGCGCTCTTGAGGAGTACTCCATTCATATTGTGACTCTGCCAGTCCTTACTCCTCTGCATGGGTTATCCGGAAGAAATATGTTGAATTTGTTCGACATACTAATTCATGCATCCACAACTCAGAAAAACATACGTTCCTTTGGGTTGTCCCTCTTTAGTTATTTTCTGGCCCTCGTCTATCAATTGATAGTCAGGAGTAATTGTGCATTTGTGTTATCGATGCCTATTATTCTTGTGGTCTGTCAAGCCATTCTATTTCAGAATGACTAGGAGAAACAAACTCCGGTACCTCGTCCATATCTAGGATGGGTCAAAGTAGTTGTATTCCACAGATCAAAATGCCAATCCAGTTTTTGTTCTGTTCTACCTTGGAGTGTAACCATCTTTATGTCAAGAGTGTCATGAGAATTGCACCAACTCTTATGAATTCCTGATGCAGTGATACTTCTCGCCATCATTGCTCCTTCCTCGGTTCCGTGTTGTCACAACCGGAATACCGACAAGTGAATTGTGATCTGTGAAATCAATACTCCTAGCAACTCCGTTGCTTGGTAGTTAAAGGACAATAATTTCATCCTTAGCGTGTTGGTTACTGAATCACATCCTAAGGTTGATCGTGCTACCCAGTCCTTATTCCCGGTGCACTTTTCGATCAATGAGTTAGGATAGTGTCAGTCCTTGCTTATTCGGTCATATCGTCTTGCCCTGAAAAGCAAGATTGTTCTCGAGCTTAGCAACATATCGGTGGTACGTGATTTTCCGAATATCTTCTCGGAAGTATCACCAGGTTGTCACCTGACCGCTATGTTGAATTTGTGATCAAGTTGGTTTCCTGTAAACCACCCCTTCTCCAAGAATCCGTGTTGGATACCCCTTAGCTAGTTGGTCAAGCTAAACAACAACTTGGAGAGTTGGAAGATAAAAGCTTGTCCGACCACGCTCATCCCTAAGGGATATATTTTTGTGTGTTTGTTGTAGAAAGATGATTTCTTCATCGATTGGTCCTTGTGATCAGTTGTTGAACCTATCGTCTTGCCCAAACCTTGATTTGACTGTGGGCTATCGTCAAATCAAGTTAGAACCAACGATATTCGTAATGTTGTCTTACTCGTGGTTGATTCCTCGAGCATACACCATTACATCCTTTGGTCTGAGCAATGCTATCACCATGTTCACTTAATTGTGGAATTTCATCTATATGGAAGCTTGGATGGATTGTTGTTGAGCCCATCGGCAACATTCTTATCTTCTCCATGACTCGTGTTGAACATTAAGCTAGTGTTGGGAACTTGTGTTAGCATTTTCTTCGTGCTACCTCATGAAGGATATGTTTGGATGGAAGAAGTGACTTCCTCTGGTTTATGTGCAATCGATGCAAGTTGCCGCCGTGAATTCGAGAAAGATTGTTTTTGTTTCCTCTGGTACCATCCCAAGTTAGTTATGCATGTGCGAATGTATTCTATGGTTTGGTAGATTGATTACCTCCAGTCCATATGTATTCCCTAGCACACCAAGCCACTGATTGATTTGTTCAAGGAAAAGGAGTTGCTGTGCGAATACTAGTTCATGCACAAGGCTTCGATATCCTTGTTGATGGTTCCCCACCTGAACTCGGTAGTGTTTTATTATAAGACTACTACGTGGTCATGCTTGTCTGGGACAGTGTGTTCACATGTATGTAGCAGAACCAGCTCATGTTTTGGAGCTTGCTACCGTAGCTCATTTCCCGAGAATCTCGCAACGTCATCTCGTTGATTTGTGTTGCAAACCTTCATTTTATTCTAGACTTGATGAGTCTGGAATATCCTGTTACCAACTAGATCCGGATCTCAGGCAGATATGACGGTTGGAACTTTTCCAAGATTATGATGTAGGTCCCGACAAGGTTGATGTTCTGGCCGACACACCTAGCCGGAAGATCTATCATTGTAGTATCTTGATTGAGCTATTTAACCATCTTCTCCATGAGGATTTAGTGCAACTTATTCTAGAAGTTGATCCTCAAGGGTCCTTGTGCTCTCAGTTTCCTCGATTATGCTAGAACCATTCAACGGTGGAATCACTCTCGTTGAGTTATCCCTAGTTACCAGAGTCATACCCAGCATTTGCATTTTGTTCCCAGCTTGCACCTCAGTAATTACTGTTTAGGATCATCTTCAAAAGTGGTCCTACTATGGGTCCCATCCATCCCCGATGATAAGAAAAATCATCCATGGTGTTGTCTTCAACAAGGTAGTCCACATCATTCCTTCTAGTATGAGTATGCCATACTTCGAATTCGTTCACACGATCGTTTGTGATTGCCTTAGGCTGGTATAAAGAGTTTCAACGATCTTTGTATCAAAAGTAATACTTTTTGCCACTTAAGGGAATAATTCTACGAGTCACCTTTCCTAAGGTGCCCCGTTATGGAGTCATGGCAATTAACTCCTCGCTGCTTTGGAACCCATGCACCATATTATCTAAGCGTGGGATTGTTGCCCACCAAATCAAACCTCATCGTTTGTTCTTCCATCCCTCTCGATGTGTTTTGTGTCTCAACTCGAGATGTTTCAACATCTCATTCCGCGAGTTGATCTTGTATAGCTCGATCTTCGAGAAGATGAATCCTGTAGAGTTTCCCTCTCTTCCGTCATCATAGTTGGATGAAGCTCTCGAAAGCAAAGACGACAAGATCAATTTAAAGTAATGAATTAACATCTTCGATGAGGCAATTGGATCGAGAAGATTGTGTTAGCTTTTATGTCCCCTCTTCCTCTTACCCTACGCCTGAATCTTGGGACGAGATTCTTGTTTAGTGGGCTTGAGTTGTCACATCCCTAGTTCTGGTTTGCTCTAGGCTAGCTAGTCATGTGTGCATCATGTTTAAATTTCAATGAATTTGAAATGGGGACATGTGAAAGCCTCAGAAATCATTTCTGAAAAAGACCAAGATAAAAATTGCTTCAAATAGGTCCAAGAAAATGTTCATGTTTCTCTATGAAAATATTGGCCAGAATTAAAATTCAAACCAATATTTTTAGGAGCTCATAAATATTTATTTTGGGCATTTGAAGCTAATGCAATAACTATTTGCATTGGATTTATATTGCTATATATCGAATATGTGTCCAATAATTCTGAGAAATTGTGAGGGGCTTTGGGATAATCCTTTCAGTCCCTGCAACATTATCAGAAGAAAGCAAAATTGTTTAGTGCTTAAAACTAAATCAAAACAAATAACAGAAAAGGAAAACAGAAAACAGAAATAGGAGAGAGAGAGAGAAACCCCACCTGGGCTTACCTCCTTGACAGCCCACCTGGCCCAGCACTGTAGCTGGCCCAGCCCAGCCGCCGCACCGTCTTCAACCTCCTCCCAATAGGCAGGAGGGCGTGTGCTCGCCGCACGCGCCGCCGTCTGTGACCGCCGCCGCCGAGCCTCCGGCCACCTAGCGGTCCGTCCATTGTGCTCAACTTCCTTCTCGCGCCACGTAGAGCATGTAGGTGCCCCGCACGAGCCTCCCGGCCACCGTAGCGTCGACCCCGAGCTCACCCGAGCTCCGGCGACCGCCAAGGACAACGCCGGCAACAACCCCGGCCACCCCAAGCCCAACCGCCACCACCACTCGATGCGCGAGTTCGTCCGCATCACGTAGATGCCCTCTGCCGGCCATTTGGTCGCCGGAGGAGGAATCCCGCACCTCGCCGCCGCGTCTGGCCTCGCCGGCGTCGAGTCGCCGGTGGATTAGCCCCGGTTGACCTGGGATTTGACCCCCCAGGGTCACTGACGTGTGGGCCATGCCCCTGTTTAGTTTAGGTGTTAGCTTAGTTAGCGCAAATTAACTTAGTTAATTGGTTGACTCACTGACACGTGGGCCCAGGCCCTAATTAACCTAGATTAGTGCTAACGTAACACTAACTAACTCTGTTAGTTAGTTGTTACACTGACATGTGGGTCCCAGCCGTCAGGTTTGACCTAGGCTGGCGCCTTTGACCTGCTGACATCACCACGACGTCATGCTGACGCAGTTAACCTTTTTCTGGATTTATTCTTATATAGGAAATTCTAGAAAATCCTATAAACTTCTAAAAATCATAGAAAATAATCTATAGCTCAGAATGAAAAGATTTATATATGAAAAATTATCAGAAATATCCAATCTATCCATCTGTACCATTTTCATGCATGTTAGAACAACTTATGGCTGCTGTTTAGGCCAAATCATATAAATGGCATTTAAACCCTCACATATGGATTTTGAATTTGAACCTAGGGTTCAAACCAACTCCATTTAACATGTTGCTAGTTGCATTAGCTCAAAACACAGCATATTGACATGTCATGATCATGCATCATATTGTGCATTGCATTGATTGTGTTTTCCTTCTCTGTTGTCGGTATTTGATCCCCTCGGTAGACGCTGTTCCGACGCTATGATCGTTGACACTATTGAAGACTCAATGCTATCTTCAGAAGTGCCAGGCAAGCAAAACCCCCTTGTTCATTTTGATACAATCCCACTCTCTCGCTCCTGCTCTCTTTTACTGCATTAGGACAACAACGATTCAACTGTTACATGCTGCGGTAGTTGAACCCCTTTCCTCTGCATGACCTGTCATTGCCACAGTAAATAGATGAAACCCACTAGCATGAGTAGGAGTTGTTTGAGCCCTGATGTGCCTACTCATTCATGCTTGTTGTCATGCCTGCTACTGCTTAGAGTTGAGTCGGGTCTGATTCATCGAGGATGAATTGTAATGTGGTGAACATGTCCTAATGTTGAGGGCTAAGTGTGTGAACACGATTTGGTAAAGGTAGCGGTGAGAGGCCATGTAGGAGTACATGGTGGGTTGTCTCATTGAAACCGTCCTCAGGAACTGAGTTCTGTGTTTGTGATCCATGAACAACTACTACCACGCATTGGAATGCTTAAGTGCCCCTCTCGACTTATTAATCAACGTGATCTCTGTCCAGGAGTTGCAACTAGTTTCTGGTGTTTGTAGGTACTGTTAGTAGTCTACCAAGTGGCACCCGGTACAGGTGGGCTTGGGACAGACTAGGCACCGTGGCCGGGTATACCAAGCGCCGCCCGTTTTGTGGGCTTGGAACCCTGTACACATCGTTTGGGGCCGTGAGCGACACCCCGGCCGGATCTCCTTGTGGATGGAACCCGAATAGGCGATAAACCTGGACTAGAGACTTGTGTGGTTAGTCAGGTCGTGGCCGACTCCCTCGCCAGGATTCCGCTTGAAGGTTGCCGAGATACACGACGTGTACATGGTGGTAAGTGGCAAGAGCGTGTGTGAAGAAGTATACCCCTGCAGGGTTGACATCATCTATTCGAATTGCCGTGTCCGCGGTAAAGGACTTCTGGGTTGCCTGTACAGTTCATAGACAAGTGAAAGTGGATACTCTAAAATGCGCAAGATAAGCGTGAGTGCTATGGATGGCGTTCTCGTAGGGAGACGGGAGCGGATCCATAGTGGTGTATTGATATGGTGAATATGTGGACTCGTGTGCGCCACCTCAAAAGAGTTACTTGCAGTCATAGTTTAGGATAGCCACTGAGTCAAAGCTGGCTTGCTGCAGTCAAACTCCACCACCCCCTTTGTGGATACTGATGCATATGTAGGTAGTTCCGATGTAAGTCTTGCTGGGTACATTTGTACTCACGTTTGCCTATTTTATGTTTTGCAGAGAGACGTCGGTCTCGCTAGTAGTTCCGTGTGGACTTCGACGTTTAGCTTGATACCTCAGCTACGATCTTGTGCCCTCGGTAGGGTCTTGTAGATAGTCAGGCTTTGCAGCCTTTTTCTTTTGTAGATGTTTGTACTCAGACATGTTAAGCTCCCGCATGTGCTTTGACTTGTATGCTCTGAATGTTGGGTCATGAGACCCATGTTTGTAATATCTGGCTCTTCGGGCCCTAATGAATAAATACTCTGAGTCGTAGAGCCTTGTTGTGATGCCATGTTGTATTTGCACATATCGAGCATATTGTGTGTATGATTGAAATGCTTTGTATGTGTGGGATCCGACAACCTAGTTGTTTATCCTTGGTAGCCTCTCTTATGGGGAAATGTAGTCTTGTGCTTCCATGAGCCATAGTAGTCCACTACAGCCCGGTTCACCGGAGTCCTGCTAGCCCAGCACTACTGCTCCAGAACACTTGACTGGCCGGCATGTGATTCACTTCGTTCCTGTGTCTGTCCCTGCGGGGAAATGTCACGCGGTGACATCCGGAGTCCTGCCTAGCCTGCTACAGCCCGGTTCACCGGAGTCCTGTTAGCCCATTGCTACAGCCCGCTTTCGCACGCTGCTGACCGACATGCTCGATGTTGATTCATGAATGCCTGTCCCCGTAAGTTAGTGCCACTTTGGGTTCACGACTAGTCATGTCGGCCCGGGTTCTCTATCATATGGATGCTAGCGACACTATGATATACGTGAGCCAAAAGACGCAAACGGTCCCGGGCCATGGTAAGGCGACACCCGTGGGAATACCGTGCGTGAGGCCGCAAAGTGATATGAGGTGTTACCGGCTGGATCGATGTGACTTGGAATCGGGGTCCTGACACATATGATTCGGATCAAGCTTGGTGTACCGTGTCTTGACCATGGCCCAGGCTTCTCATGCCCCTTCCCGGTAGGCCGATATTTTCCATAATCGGATGCGTCGCCGCGCTCCCTTGAATAGCTCTACAAGCTCCTCCATACTTCCTGGAGGGATGGCGGATGGCCATAAGGCCTTGGCAACACTCCCCATTGCCTGCCGAGCTTTCTCGTGCATTTGCAACAACCCTTGCAGCAGATCGTCCGACAATCCGGACATCTCCTCTTCGGGATGGCCCGTCAGCACACCTGCAAACATAACTCTAGCAGTTCCTTTCATCTCCGAACTATTATAAGGTAAGTTCGGCCACATACTAAATATACCACCTTGCAGCCTTTTATTCTCCTTCACGGAGTCGGCCAGTTGGGCCCACTCATCTTTCAGTTCCTCGCCCAGCTGGGTGTTGGAATCCTGGAGTTTGTTTTTCTCCTCTCTGACTCGGGTTAGAACGCGCTCACCTGCGGCATGTAGTCTTTTCGCCTCTTTCTCGCCCGTTTGAGCGGCTTTCAGT
Organism: Triticum aestivum; assembly: GCF_018294505.1. Taxonomy (NCBI): domain Eukaryota; kingdom Viridiplantae; phylum Streptophyta; class Magnoliopsida; order Poales; family Poaceae; genus Triticum; species Triticum aestivum. The sequence goes on from NC_057814.1 coordinate 358,388,866, forward strand.
TTCTCTTCTAGTTGGTCCGACGACCTTGTTATGAGACAAGCAACAATATCAGCATGGCTGGTATATAATTATTGTTTCTCGATGGAGGGAAATATTACCAGAGGACGCCTTCTTGGACTTTTCCAGTTCGGCGGTAACAGCCGTTAGCTGTGTCTGACACTTTTCTAGCTCTTGGGCTAGCAGGTCGTTCTTCGCCGTAAGAACCTAGTTATACAATGATCCTTAAATCATTTGTACCAACTGCTTCAAGTCTCGGAGGCTACTGGCACATGGTTATCAAATTTGGACAGCGTAAACTTACCTGCACATCTTTTAAATGCTGCTCTGTAGCTCTGTTAAGCCCATCTCAAGCAGCCCGGATGTATGCATCAGCTGAGCTGAAGGCACCGAATGCCTCTTTTGAGAAGCGGGGATTTCGTAAAACGGCCCTCGGTGCCGATGATTCATGGCGCTCTCCACCTTCGAGTTGGTGACGGACATATCTTCCGAGTCCTTAGTAGAAGGACAGTCCGGCGCCACTCCCATATCGGGCCCCGTCTCCTTGGCCGGGACGAATCCTGGCTATTGGGAGTACGACTGGTCGGGTCCCTGGACACAGTCTGTCAAACCTTTTTCCTGATACAAGACAAACATAGGAGTCATAGTTGGACGCGACTACTAAAGAACATAGTTGCGAACCCATACCTCTTCGATGAAGGCTCGGCCGTATCTTTGTTTGCCTTCTTCTTCGAAGGCCTGCCTGGCATGGGGGCCACTCTCTTTGGAGATGCCCCTGGGGCAGCACGACGTGCCGAACGCCTCCCCTTTTGAGCACAGGACAGTGCGGTGGGTGAGGAAGAATGAGAAAACTCTCTTGGACAAGGTATCTCCCGATTACTTACGTGTGAAGCGGGGAGAAGACCGAGATAAGTAGCGATGATGGCTACCTCTGTGCCGTCATAGCTCGTTTGGTAAAACACCCCATTCTCGAGCACCAAAAATATATCCGGATCCTCTTCGAATCCGGGGTCAAGGTCCCGATTGTGGCCCTCGGGCTGCGGGGCGGGGCTGTGAAGCCCCTAGGAAATCTTTCGCCAGTGCAGTTATAAATGGACGGGTTAATATTCATTTAATATAGCTCAGGGTGTGGAATGAGTAGAGCAGAAGAGTTGGTGGCTTACCCAGCTAGGAGGTCTGTACATAGAATATCCTTCTCTGTACTTGATGCGCGGGAACTCCTCTTCCTCCCCCTTGAACAGTTCAGCCAATATTTTGGCCAGGGTGGCACGGGTGTCTGGACCTTTCCTGCCGCAGTGGGAGGCGTCATCTTCCCCTTTGTAGTTCCACATGGGAAGTCCTCTGTATTGGAGTGTCTGGACCCCCCGCACTATGGAGGTCGCCATTACTTCGACTATCGTATATCCGGACTGGGCAAGCATCTTAACCTTGCTCAAGAGTTGGCGAACTTCCATACTATCTTCCTCCTCGGGGCTCCGAGGGTGCCAGCTGTGGCGTTTCTTCAAAGGAACACTTGTGAACTCAGGGAGACCTCTCCGGACTGGGTCGGGAAGCACGACATCCTCGATGTAGAACCACTCGAAAGGCCACTCTTCGGACGCCTTCTTGGGTGTGCCGGATAGGTATCCGGTCTCGGCAATGCGCCATATTTCGGCTCCGCCCACTTCAAATATTGATCCCTCATGGTTACGCGGGACAAGGCAGAATAACCTTCTCCATAGTTCAAAATGGGCCTCACAACCCAGGAATAGTTCGCATAAAGCGACATAACTCGCAATGTGCAGGATGGAGGCTGGAGTAAAGTTGTGTAGCTGGAGGCCATAAAATTACAGAAGCCCTCGGAGGAATGGATGAATTGGAAATTCCACGCCCCTTAGCAGATAAGGGATGAAACACACTCTTTCCTCGGCAGATGGATTGGGGAAATCCTCCGCCTGGGTTTTGTCGTTGAAGGAGGCCAACCCTGCTCGAACAGGAACTAGATCCGTAGGGGGGAGAAACCCATGCATTTGCAGCTTCATCAGCTGACTGTGGGATACGGAGCACTTCTCCCACTGGCCTCTCTCTGGGCCACAGGGGCGGGAGGAGGGGCTGGGGATGCTGGACATGTTGGAGTGTTCTTTCCTGGTAACCTTTGAGGATTTTCTCCGGGAGATGTTGAATGGATCTGGGATCCAATCTCGTTAAATAGACGTTGTCCCTCGCGTGGCTGGGGTGTTATGTGCAAAAATACCCTACCGCTCGCATTCGCTCGACATGTGGAAACTGAAGTTGTTGATACACAGAAGCCGAGGGGTAAAACATTAAATAGAGGGCCGAACACACTACTTGGAAGTCATCGGTGGAGGAACCCGCCTTGCAATGCGCCGAACACCTCGTCATTGAAGACTGGTTGGGGGGCTACCGAGGGAGTCCTGGACTAAGGGGTCCTCGGGCGTCCGGCCTGTTAGCTATGGGCCGGACTGATGGGCTATGAAGATACGAAGACCGAAGACTGCACCCGTGTCCGGATGGGACTCTCCTTGGCGTGGAAGGCAAGCTTGGCGATCAAATATGTAGATTCCTTTCATTGTAACCGACCCTGTGTAACCCTAAATCCTCCCGGTGTCTACATAAACCGGAGGAGTTAGTCTAGAGGGGAGATATTCATTACCATAGTCATACATGCTAGACTTCTAGGGTTTAGCCATTACGATCTCGAGGTAGATCAACTCTTGTAATACTCATATTCATCAAGATCAATCAAGTAGGAAGTAGGGTATTACCTCCATAGAGAGGGCCCAAACCTGGGTAAACATTGTGTCCCCAGTCTCCTGTTACCATCGACCTTAGACGCCCAGTTCGGAACCCCCTACCCAAGATCCTCCGGTTTTGACACCGACACTCGTCCTTATCTGCCGCCGCCTCCATGTCCAGCTCGCGCCCAACGGTCTCCTGGGGAAGGGGTCCATGGCATCCATCACACCATACTCGGCAAGCATCTCGCGATCCGCGTCCGCCCTCTCTTTGGAAAAGGCCGCCACGAGCTGGGCGTGGGCGGACGTGATCTGGGCTTGGACGGGCTCCGTCGTTGCAAGGTATGCGGTGGAGGAACGGACGGCTGCTCGAACGCTCTCAGCGATTACCAGCTTTTCGGTCGTGGGTTGCCGACCCTTGTCGGAGAAGCTTCGTTCGATTTGTGCGGTGACCGCTAGGAGCTAGGCGTGGGCGGGCTCGACATGGTCGTGGGCGGCGTCCATCAGGGCTAAGGCCGCCGCTGCAAAACGGACAGTTGCTATCCCGTTGCTGCCGCTCTCGCCAGTTGCTATCCCCGAGGCAGATGTTGCTGCTGCCACCTGAGAAGCAACAGCGGCCGTTTGATCTTCCTTTGCCGCCTGGTCGCAGATTGCGGCCGTGCCCATGCACCTTTTTAGCACGCGCATGGTGGCTGCGGCCGCGCTCTTGCCGGAGTGGGCCACCGAAGTTGCCCTCACGACGCGGGTCCACGTCCCCATCTTTCACCGGCGACGATTGAACAGTGAAATGATATTTGGGGAGCGAGCTAGTGTGCTTGAGACGCCGGCTGTGGACTGTAGCCGACGCACCTTCTCGTGTAAGCCATGGGCGTACTATACACCGATGGTGCTCCATGATATTTTGTGCTGCATCTCACACGGGTGGTGATAATAAACTTTGTGCGATCTACTTGATTTTTAATCTTGATTTGAATTACATAATGGGGTCACAGCGGCAATGGACGGTGTTTGAATTGCTAGACCTTTTATCTGGAGTGAACATGCAACTATATGTGTGTCGTAAAAGAATTGGAATTATTTAGGGTTCGTTTGAACATTTTATACATTAAATTGGTTTTCTAGCCATTTCAGGTGCACAATTCAAAATTGAACTACATGCACATGCTCCGGTGCACCAACATGGGTTGTAAAATCATATATGTGTCCATGGGTTTATGCTTATCTCCCATGCAAGAAATGGGGATGAATTCGAACACCACGGCGCCCTGGCTCTCCGGCAAACGTCGACGTACTTGCTTTTGTAATTCTAGTAAATCCCAAATTCGTCCGAAATTCATGAAACTTGGCATGCTATCATGGAGCGGCATCAACATGCCGTGGTAAAAAATCTGTCCCATTTGGGGCAGGTTTGGGTATAAGCTTCTCATAAACCAGATCTTCTCACAACAAGTGTGATGGTTTCGGTAGGGAATGTTTCACCTTTCTGGATGAAAAGATATCCGTTGCCTCTTCTCGATTTCAAATTTTTTCCTAGTGTAAACATATAACAACGGGAGTGTTGTGTCAATTTTTGGGATTTTTGGGGTTCGCTTGGACATTTTTATACATTAACTGAGTTTTTTATGCATTCATGTGCATAATTCAAATTTGAACTACATGCACATGCTCTAATGCATATAAATTAGATGAAAATTCAAATATGTGTCCTTGGTTGCCTGCTTACGTCCCATGCAAGAAATGGGAATGAATGTAAAACACCCTGCCACCGTCACTCGGCCGCAAACATTGAGATACCTGGTTTTTAAATTCTAGTAAATCCATAACTCGTCTGAAATTCATGAAACTTGGCATGCTATCATGGAGCGGCATCAACATGCCGTGGTAAATGTTTTGTCCCATTTGGGGCAGGTTTGGGTATATGCTTCTCACAAACTAGAGCTTCTCACAACAAGCATGATGGTTTCGGTAGGGAACGTCCCACCTATGGGGACGAAACGATATCCATTGCCTCTTATTGCTTCCAAAAAATTTCTCGTGTCAACATAGAACAACAGGAGTGTTGTGTCACTTTTTGTGATTTTCCAGGGTTCGTTTGGACATTTTTATGCATTAACTCAGTTTTCAATGCATTTATGTGCATAATTCAAATTTGAACTACATGCACATGCTCCAGTGCATATAAATTGGTTGAAAAATAAAATATGTGTCCTTGGGTGCATGCTTAGGTCCCATGCAAGAGATGGGAATGAATTTCAAACACCAGGGCACTGTTGACTGTCGGCAAAACATTGAGATGCCTGGGTTTTAAATTCTAGTAAATCCAAAACTCGTCTGAAATTCATGAAACTTGGCATGCTATCATGGAGAGGCATCAACATGCCGTGGTAGAATTTTTGTCCCATTTGGAGCAGGTTTGGGTATATGCTTCTCACAAACTAGAGCTTCTCACAACAAGCATGATGGTTTCGGTAGGGAACGTCCCACCTCTGGGGACGTAACGATATCCATTGCCTCTTGTTGCTTTCAATTTTTTTCTCGTGTCAACATTGAACAACAGGAGTGTTGTGTCAATTTTTGTTATTTTTCGAGGTTCGTTTGGACATTTTTATGCATTAACTGAGTTTTCAATGCATTTATGTGCATAATTCAAATTTGAACTACATGCACATGCTCCAGTGCATATAAATTGGTTGAAAAATCAAATATGTGTCCTTGGGTGCATACTTAGGTCCCATGCAAGAAATGGGAATGAATTTCAAACACCAGGGCACCGTTGATTGCCGACAAAATGTTGAGATACTTTATTTTTAAATTCTAGTAAATCCAAAACTCGTCTGAAATTCATGAAACTTGGCATTCTATCATGGAGCGGCGTCAACATGTCGTCGTAATTTTTTTCCCATTCGAGGCAGGTTTGGGTATATGCTTCTCACAAACCAGACCTTCTCACAACAATCATGATGGTTTCGGTAGGGAACGTCCCACCTTTGGGGACGAAAGGATATCCATTGCCTCTCATTGCTTCCAATTTTTTTCTCATGTCAACATAGAACAACAGGAGTGTTGTGTCAATTTTTGTGATTTTCGGGGTTCGTTTGGACATTTTTATGCATTAACTAAGTTTTCAATGCATTTATGTGCACAATTCAAATTTGAACTACATGCATGCTCCAGTGCATATAAATTGGTTGAAAAATCAAATCTGTGTCCTTGGGTGCATGCTTAGGTCCCATGCAAGAAATGGGAATGAATTTCAAACACAAGGGCACTGTTGATTGCCGGCAAAACATTGAGATGCCTGGTTTTTAAATTCTAGTAAATCCAAAACTCATCTGAAATTCAGGAAACTTGGCATGCTATCATGTTGTGGCATCAACATGCCGTGGTAAAAAAAATTCCCATTTGGGGCAGGTTTGGGTATATGCTTCTCACAAACCAGAGCTTCTCACAACAAGCATGATGGATTCAGTAGGGAACGGCCCACCTTTGGGGCGGAACGATATCCATTGCCACTTATTGCTTACAATTTTTTTCTCATGTCAACATAGAACAATAGGACTGTTTTGTCAATTTTTGTGATTTCTCGGGGTTCGTTTGGACATTTTTATGCATTAACTGAGTTTTCAATGCATTTATGTGCAGAATTCAAATTTGAACTACATGCACATGCTCCAGTGCATATAAATTGGTTGAAAAATCAAATATGTGTCCTTGGGTGCATGCTTACGTCCCAAGCAAGAAATGGGAATGAATTTTAAACACCAGGGCACCGTTGATTGCCGGCAAAACGTTGAGATACTTTATTTTTAAATTCTAGTAAATCCAAAACTCGTCTGAAATTCATGAAACTTGGCATTCTATCATGGAATGGCACCCGACATGCTGTGGTATTTTTCGTGTCCATTTTGAGAGAAGGCGCACTCGAATAATGACAGCCAACAAAGACATTTTGAAAAAATAGCTGCCACTTTAATATCTCAAACGTTTGTATAATTCAAACCGTGTGCATTCTTTTAACCATTCACGTGATGCCACGTGTCTTGGTTTTAATGGCTGTAGGAGGTGCCGTGCGGACAGCTGCTTAACCTTGACTGAACGGGAGGCGTGCGAGCGCAGTCCGGTGCGCAGGCTGACCCAGAGGCGTGCAAGTTGTCCTCGAATGCGCAGGCTCACCGGGAAGCGTGCAAGCTGGACGCTGCGTGGGCTCACTAGGAAGCGAGCACTTTGACTTCCATGGCCGAACGCCTTCCTCTCCGTGCGCGCCGCCCTCAGCGCCATGGGACGCCGCCGTCGAACGCTACCTCTCAGCACCGCCAGCTGCCGTCCTCCCGCGCCCCGCCCGTCGACCCTGGGACAGCATGATGCAAAGTGAGAGCTGGATTTGTGCATCTCTTCTACGTAAACGGTTCTTTTGGATGACCCGTGTGCAACCACTTACAAACAATTTGGTGCGATTTGCATCTGTCATATTGGGTATGTTACCATTTGTCAAACTGGAAAGATTGACATTTGTTGATCTAGTAACATTGCTATTTGTCAAGCTTGTAACACTGCCATTTGTCAAAATATGAAGCTAAAAATCACTAGCAGTATCTATTTTTTCCAACTAAAATTCAGTAATTAAGCATAGATTTCATTCATAGATTAAGCAGTCGTTCTTAATATATACAAACAGTTCAACTCGACAGCTGAACTGACCAAACTTTTCCCCAATTGTTGCCAACCACGTACTGAAATATCTAGTTCAACTATATATACTAGCTACTTTTAAGTACGCTGTATAGTTCCACCACATCTATAGTCAGATGAACTGAACATAATAGCCCCTAAATACTACTACTACTACTGCAGAGGGGCTTTGTACTACTTCCGGCTGCCTCTCCTTTGCCGAGCGCGCTCAGTAAGAGGCGGAGGAGGAGGAGCCTACCGACGAGCTAGGCAACCGCAATACGGTGCCTGCCGCTATTGCAACTTCAGCGACGCTCACCTCGAACGCCCTTTGCCGCTCTGGACGACCCCTCTTGAAGCGGTGGTTCTCCTCGTAGATCTCCTTATTCCTTGCCTCTTAGGCGGCGTGTGCCGTGGTCACCGCGGCGGTAAGGCTCTTTGCATGCTCGACGAGGCACTCCTCCTCCTCCCGCAGGAACTAGGTGTAGCGCGCAAGGTCGCTGACGCACGTGCGGGCATCCACCTCCGCCTCCCGCCTTCGGGTGGCGGTGGCGGAGCGGGTGATGACCCCAGCGGTCGACGGTGGGTTGGCGGCCACGATGGCCGATGACGGGGTGGCGGCCACGACCACCACCTCCTGCCTTCGGGCCCCGGTGGCGGAGCGGGTGATGGCCACAGTGGCCGGTAGTGGGGTGGCGGCCACAACGGCCACCTCCCACCTTCGAGCCGCGGCGGTGGAGCGAGCGATGACCCTGGCTTTCTACGGTGGTGTGGCGGCAACGGCGGTCGGCAACAGCTGCCGACGGGCACGGGCGGCGGAGCGTGCGGTGGGTGTTCCGCGCACACCCAACAGGGACGCCACGTGCAGTACATTACGCTGGGGACTGCGCCGCTGCCGCGGTGTAGCCTCCCAGCTGTAGTTGTTCTCTGATGACGACGGAGTGGCTGAGCAATGACGACGAACCGGTACCATTGGCGATTGTGGGAGAAGCAGATGAGATAAGCTACATGGAGGGAGGGGAAAATGCGACGCAGGACTCGCCGACCATGAGGGTTTTTATAGCAGGCTGGTAAGCATTGGGATTTTGGGGATTTCACCGAGTCGGGCAGGAAGGTTGCGCGGGAACCTGTGACGTTGCGCGGGAACAGGCTCACCGACTATTCATTGGCGCCACTGTTTGGCCAAAAGAACGCCCCTGCACGCTGCGCAAGCTTGCGCTGTAAGCCGTCTGCAGCAGCGGGGTGACAAGACGTGCGAGAGGAGGACGCAAGGCCACGTACACATATGGTTAATAAAAAACGTTTGCGATCTAAATACCTACTATACCCCGTCCTTGATTATAAGTATGATTTAACTAATAAAATACGAATGCATGTCGCCAAAGATTATATAGTTGGATTCGTATTTGAATATAGTTTCCAATTATATAATTTTTATAACATGCATTAACATTTTTTGGGTTAAATTTGAGGGCAAAGTATGGCACAGAATATAAAGGGGACTATAGACAATACGGAGGTGGTAGCACACGACCGCTCTCTATGCAGCGAGCAACTGTCGGCCAGCTTGTAGGCGACCATTTCCAGCGTGTTCAACTACTCTATGTGTGTGGTTGCTTGCGGTTCAGGCGGCCGCGCTGCACTCTGCTCGCGTCCTGCCACACATGCTCTGCTCTCGCTTTCCTCCGGGTGCTCTACCCTCGTCCCTCCATGCACGCTGCCAGTGTTTGGGGCCGGCGCACGATCACGACGTTCGTGTGCATGCGGTTGCGCCGGGCGCGGCGTGACGATGCAGTTACCCACTGCAAAAACTGCCATGCGGACGCGCAGAGAATCCACGCCGCCCGGGCCCCTTCTATTCCTGCGGCCGTTTACCTTCATCTCTGGTCTCACATGACACAATAAGCACACCCACAAGGACACATACAGAGAGGACATCCCGCGGTTCCAATGGCGCTCCCCGTGGCTCCAATGGCGTTCCCAGCTGCCGACGACGACAACGGTGGGCAGTTCACCACGCAACACGTCATGGACACCCACGTGAGGGCAAAGGCTCTCTCGATGGTGTACACGAATGATCCAGTCTCGATGGAGAGATCCATCCAAACTATGGAGCAGTTCCTTGCCGAGGACAAGTACCAAGTGGTCGGCTTCGACCTCGAGTACACCATGGGTCATGCCGGGCACGATCAGAAGGTTGCCGTCACCCAGTTGTGCATGTGACATGACGTCCTCATCTACCACTACCACTTGGCCACAACGCCTTGCGAGTGTTTCTTCGGGTTTATCAACAGCTCTGACTACAGTTTCGCTGTGGTGGCAACCACCAACGATCTAAAAGCGCTCAAGGTTTCGGGCTTGAAATGCCCGAATCTTGTGAACATCCAGCGCCACTACAAGGTGTGGGGCAGCGACAAAAACAAACTAAACTCCCTGGTTGACCTTGCCTCGGCCATCATCGACCCCTACTATATGAATATGAAGAATGAGAGCAATAAGGACAAGAACGCCTGGCACAGTGTGTGGTATGAGAGATTGGATGAACAACATGTCAAGTACACGGCCATGGATGCGTACACAAGCTACGAGATGTACAGGCAGATCGTTGACATGAGGAACTGTCTTCTTCTTGACCTAGATGAGGGATCGAGCCACATAGCAGTGGCGGGAGCGTCACAAGAAGTAGATGACTAGACGATCGTTTCTCCTACATTAGAATGCATGCAATTGTTTATTGAGGTGTGTGCGAATGATCCGTATAGTCACTTATGTAAGTGGATGTTTATTTCAGTTATATATATACATGTTATTCTACTATAGATAGAGCAAATCACATGGCTTATTAGCAGCAATCATCTGTGTTATTATTTGTCTTCGCACACATTTCTGATTACGGACCTGTTTGCCCCGTATCACCCAGATCTTGTTCAGTTGAACCGTTTCCATTGTGTTGCCTAATCACACACAGTTCATCCTAGTGAACCGTATGCTGTATATTGCAAACGCCTTCATCTGGCTGCCCGTTTCTTTTGTTCCTCCTCATCCCAAATAGTTAATTCAGCTGAACCGTATGCCCTGCATCGCACACACAACTAAAATCCAAACCATGTTTGATGCATCCGTCATCGTAAATGTTTTGCACCTTTTTTGACGATTTTTCACACCACCGTTTGCGATTATGGCATCGCACACAGTTTCGTCGAAGGGTCTCTGATCGTAGTGTTGCGTTTGGACCATCCTGCACTAGTGACACATGACATTTCCACACACCAATAAAGTAAATCATATATTACATGCATGATTAAGTGGCATGAATGATCATCTGATCATCATCTACTTCTTGTGACACTTGCTCTGCTTGTAGCTCGATCCGGGCTTGTCGATTTGGGTAACGAGGCACTTCCTCATGTCAAGGATCCGCATGTGCATCTCATAGCATGTGTACACGCTCTTGGCCGCGAACCTGAGGTGAGGTTCATCCAGTTGCCGCATCCAGGCCCTGTGCCAAGATAGGGGACTTGTTCTCTGGGCATCCTGCTTCATCTTTTCGTAGTAGGGGTCGATGATGGCCGAGGCGAGTTCGACCAATGAGTCCTTCTTCGTGCTGCCCCAGACCCTGTAGTGGTCACAGATTTCGACAAGGTTCTTGTAGGCCAAGTCCGTAACACTGAGCACGTTTACATCGTCAGAGGTTTCCACCGTGGCGAACTTGTAGTCGGTGCTGTTGACAAACCTATTGAAACAGTCGCAAGGCTCTGTGGCCATGCAGTAGTGGTAGATGAGGACATGATGGCGCACGCACAACTGGGCGACGACAACCTTCTGATCTATGCCGGGACGACCGGCGGTGTACTAGAGGTCGATGCCCACCACCTTGTACTTGTCTCGAGCAAGCAACTGCTCAACGCTGTTGATGTAGTCGTCCACCACGGCCGGGTCGATGGTGTACACCACCGAGAGATCCGTCTCCCTCGCGTGGGTCTCCACTCTATGCTCGCCGAACTCCATTGGAGCGCCGCTGGACATCCCCTCTCTATGTGTCGTCGTGGGTGTGCTTGTTGTGTTGTGGGGCGCGATCGAAAGGTTGAAGAGACTAAGGTTATAATGGCCGCGGTAATTAAAAGGGAAGCCAGACGACCAGGAGTATCGGCAGGCCCTGATGGCAGTTCTAATTTGCAATACGTAACTCCATCGTGTCGCACGTAATTGCATCGTGTGGCAACGCGCGCGGCGCAACCGCATGCATATGGGGCCCCCGAGATGATCATGTGCACGCCCAACCGCTGGCAGAGCACGCGCGGAGGGACGCGAGCAAAGCGCTTCGCGGTCGCCTCAACATCGAGCAACCATATATATATGCATATAGTAGTTCAACATGCAAGGAAAAGCTGTCCACAAGTCGAGCGTGCCGACGGACGCGAGTAGAGCGCGCCAACGGACACGAGCACAGCGCGCTGCGGTGCCTAACGGTGAGCAGAGCTTGCCGAGGGACGCGAGCAGAGGCCAGCACAGTGATACGTGGCAAATAAGATGAATTGTGCAAGCGATGTCGGAGACATCAAGCACGAATCATATTAGAGTTGCGTGTGCGATACGTGGCATACAGTTGATCCATCCGAGGTGTTTGTGATGGAATAAGCCGTGTGTGTTGCGGGCAAATGCTTGCTGGTATATAACCTTAAATTTAACCAAAAAAGTGTTAATGCATGTTACAAAAATTGTATAGCTGGAAACTATGTTCAAATACGACTCCAATGATATAATCTTTGCCGACATGCATTCATATTTTATTAGTTAAATCCTACTTATAAACCAGGATGGGGGTATAGTAGGTAATTAAATCGCAAAAAAAATTGTGTTAACCGTATGTGTACGTGTCCTTTTGTCCTCATCTCGCACGTCTTGTCACCCCGCTACCGCAGACGGCTTACAGCGCAAGCTTGCGCAGCGCGCGAGGGCGTTCTTTTGGCCAAACGGTGGCTCGAAGTGGCACCAATGAATCATCAGTGAGACCATTCCTGCGCAACCTCGCAGGTTCCCGCGCAAGCTTCCCGCCCGACTCGGTAAAATCCCCCAAAATCCCAATGCTTACCGGCCTGCTATAAAAACCCTCACGGCTGGCGAGTCCTGCGTCGCATTTTCCCCTCCCTCCCTGTAGCTTATCTCGTGTGCTTCTCCCACAATCGCCAATGGCACCGGTCCATCGTCGTTGCTCAGCCACGAAGGACAGCTCCAGCTGGGAGGCTACACCATGGCGGCGGCGCAGTCCCCGGTGTGGCGTAGTGCGGGTGGCGTCCCTGTCGGGTGTGCGAGGAACGCCCACCACACGCTCTGTCGTCTCTGCCCGTCGGCAGCTGTTGCCGGCCGCCGTTGCCGCCACACCGCCGTCGAAAGCTAGGGCCATCTCCCGCTCCGCTGCCATGGCCCGAAGGCAGGAGGTGGCCATCGTGGCCGCCACCCCACTGCCGGCCACCATGGCCATCACCTGCTCCGCCACCGCAGCCCGAAGGCGGGAGGTGGTGGTCGTGGTCGCCACCCCAGCGTCGGCCGCCGTGGACGCCAGCCCATCGTCGACTACTGGGATCATCACCCGCTCCGCCACGACCGCCTGAAGGAGGGAGGCGGAGGTGGAGGCCCGCACGTGCGTCAGCGACCTTGCGCGCTACATCGAGTTCCTACGGGAAGAGGAGGAGCACCTCGTCGAGCACGCAGAGACCCTTATCGCAGCTGTGGCCGCAGCACAGGCCGACGCAGAGGCGAGGAATCAAGAGATCTACGAGGAGTCCTGCCGCTTCGAGAGGGATCGTCTGGAGCGGCAGGCAGCGTTCGAGCTCGCGAGCGTCGCTGAACGTGCAGCAGCGGCAGGCACCGTATTGCATTTCTCCAGCTCATCGGTAGGCTCCTCCTCCTCCTCCTCTGCCTATTACTGAGCGTGCTCGGCAGAGGAGAGGCTGCCGGAAGTAGCACAAAGCCCCTCCGTGGTAGTAGTAGTATTTATGGGCTATTTTGTTCAGTTCATCTGACTATAGATGTGTGGTCGAACTGTACAACGTACTTAAAATTAGCTAGTATATATAGTTGAACTAGCTATTTTAGTACGTGGTTGGCAACAATTGGGGAAAAGTTTGGTCGGTTCAGCTGTCGAGTTGAACTATTTGTATAAATTAAGAATGATTGCTTAATCTATGAATGAAATCTATGCTTAATTACTGAATTTTAGTTGCAAAAATTAGATAGTGCTAGTGATTTCTAGCTGCATATTTTGACAAATCGCAGTGTTACAAGGATTGACAAATGGCAATGTTACTAGATCAACAAATGTAAATCTTTCTAGTTTGACAAATGGCAACATACCCAATATGACAGATGCAAATCTTACCAAATTGTTTGTACGTGGATGCACACGGGTCATCCAAAACAACCGTTTGTGTTGAAGGGATGCACAAATCCTGCGCTGCGGATTTTCCCTCGACTTTGCATACGGGTGTTCTATCTAAAACGTCTGCGATCAAGAGCTGCTGAAATCCTGCTCGGCACATTTTCCCTTGGCTTCCTGGGAAGCTGTCGGTTTGCATACAGGTGTTCTAACTAAAACTTTTGCGATCAAGAGCTGCACAAATCCTGCTAGGCACATTTTCCCTTGGCTTCCTGGGGAAATTTTCGGCTTTGCATACGGGTGTTCTAACTAAAATGTTTGCGATGAGTGTTTTATATTTTGAAACCATATTAAATTGCGGCTTGGGTGTCATTAATGTAGAGGATGCGAGCAAAGTGGGCGGGCATGGAAGTCAATGGGCTCGCTTCCCGGTGGGCCTACGCGGCGTATAGCTCGCACGCTTCCTGTTGAGCCTCCGCATTGGTGTACAGCTCGCACGCCTTCCGTTTAGTCAAGCGCTCAAGCACCTGTCCGCACGCCACCTCCTAGCCATTAAAAGAGTGAGGCGTCGCGTCACATGAATGGTTAACAGAACACACACAATTTAAATTATACAAAACGTTTGAGATGTTACAGTGGCATCTATTTGTTTCAAAATGTTTTTGTTGGCTGTTATTCGAGTGCGCCTTCTCTCAAAATGGACACAAAAAATACCACAGCATGTCGGGTGCCATTCCATTATAGCATGCCAAGTTTCATGAATTTCAGACGAGTTTTGGATTTACTAGAATTTAAAAACAAAGTATCTCAATGTTTTGCCGGCAATCAACAGTGCCCTGGTGTTTGAAATTCATTCCCATTTCTTGCTTGGGACCTAAGCATGCCCCGAAGGACACATATTTGATTTTTCAACCAATTTATATGCACTGGCGCTTGTGCATGTAGTTCAAATTTGAATTATGCACATGAAAATGCCTAGAAAACTCAGTTAATGTATAAAATGTCCAAACGAACCCCAAAAAATTCCAAAATTAAACACAACACTCCTGTTGTTCTATGTTGACACTAGAAATTTTTTGAAAGCAATAAGAGGCAACGGATATCGTTTCGTCCCCAAAGGTGACACGTTCCCTACCGAAACCATCACGCTTGTTGTGAGAAGCTCTGGTTTGTGAGAAGCTTATACCCAAACCTGCCGCAAATGGGACAAATTTTTTACCACGGCATGTTTATGCCGCTCCATGATAGCATGCCAAGTTTCATGAATTTGAGACGAGTTTTGGATTTACTAGAATTTAAAAGCTAGGTATCTCAATGTTTGCGGCCGAGTGACTGTGTCAGGGTGTTTGAAATTCATTCCCATTTCTTGCATGCGACCTAAGTATGCAACCAAGGACACATATTTGATTTTTCAACCAGTTTATATGCACTGGAGAATGTGCATGTAGTTCAAATTTGAATTATGCACATAAAATACCTGGAAAACCCAGTTAATGTATAAAAATGTCCAAACGAACACCAAAAAATTCCAAAACTAAACACAACACTTCTGTTGTTCTATGTTGAACCTAGAATTTTTTTGAAAGCAATAACAGTTAATGGATATCGTTTCGTACCCAAAGGTGGCACGTTCCCTACCAAAACCATCACGCTTGTTGTGAGAAGCTCTGGGTTGTGAGAAGCTTATGCCCAAACCTGCCCCAAATGGGACAAAAATTTTACCACGTCATGTTGATGCCGCTCCATGATTGCATGCCAAGTTTCATGAATTTCAGACGAGTTTTGGATTTACTAGACTTTAAAAGCTAGGTATCTCAATGTTTGCGGCCGAGTGATGGTGGCAGGGTGTTTCAAATTCATTCCTATTTCTTGCATGGGACCTTAGAATGCAACCAAAGACACATATTTGATTTTTGAACTAGTTTATATGCACTGGAGAATGTGCATGTAGTTCAAATTTGAATTATGCGCATAAAATGTCTGGGAAACCCAGTTAATGTATAAAAATGTCCAAACGAACCCCAAAAATTCCAAAATTAAACACAACACTCTTGTTGTTCTAAGTTGACACTCGAAATTTTTTGAAAGCAATAAGAGGCAACAGATATCGTTTCGTCCCCAAAGGTGGCACGTTCCCTACCGAAACCATCACGCTTGTTGTGAGAAGCTCTGGTTTCTGAGAAGCTCTGGCTCATGAGAAGCTTATACCCAAACCTACCCCAAATGGGACAAAAAATTTACCACGGCATGTTGATGCCGCTCCGTGATAGCATGTTAAGTTTCATGAATTTCAAACGAGTTTTGGATGTACTAGAATTTAAAAACCAGGTATCTCAATGTTTGCGGCCGAGTGACAGTGGCAGGGTGTTTGAATTCATTCCCATTTCTTGCATGGGACCTAAGCATGCAACCAAGGACACATATTTGTTTTTTCAACCAGTTTATATGCAGTAGAGAATGTGCATGTAGTTCAAATTTGAATTATGCACATAAAATGCCTAGGAAACCCAATTAATGTATAAAAATGTCCAAACGAACCCTGAAAACTTCTAAAATTAAACACAACACTCCTGTTGTTCTATGTTGACACTCAAAAAAATTTGAAAGCAATAAGAGGCAACAGATATCGTTTCGTCCCCAAAGGTGGCACGTTCTCTAACGAAACCATCACGCTTGTTGTGAGAAGCTCTGGTTTGTGAGAAGCTTATACCCAAGCCTGCCCCAAATGGGACAACAAATTTACCACGGCATGTTGATGCCGCTCCATGATCGCATGCCAAGTTTCATGAATTTCAAACGAGTTTTGGATTTACTAGTATTTAAAAACCAGGTATCTTAGTGTTTGCGGCCAAGTGACGGTGGCAGGGTGTGTGGCATTCATTCCCATTTCTTGCATGGGACCTAAGCATGCAACCAAGGACACAGACTTGATTTTTCAACCTGTTTATATGCACTGGAGCATGTGCATGTAGTTTAATTTTGAATGGTGCACCTGAAATTGCTAGAAAACCAATTTAGTGTATAAAATGTTCAAATGAACCCTGAATAATTTCAATCCTTTTAGGACACACATATATTTGCATGTTCACTCCAGATAAAAGGTCTAGCAATTCGAATACCGTCCATTGCCGTTGTGGCCTCATTATGTAATTCTAATCAAGTAGATCGCAGAAAGTTTATTATCACCAACCGTGTGAGATGCAGCACAAAATATCCTGGAGCACCGTCGATGTATAGTACGCCTATGGCATACGCGAGAAGGTGTGTTGGCTACAGTCCACAGCCGGCATCTCAAGCACACACTAGCTCGCTCCCCAAATATCATTTCACTATTCAATCGTCGCCGGTGAAAGTTGGGCACGTGGACCCGCGTCGTGAGGGCAACTTCGGTGGCCCACTCCAGCAAGAGCGCGGCCGGAGCCGCTAGGCGCGTGCTAACAAGGTGCATGAGCGCGGCCGCAATCTACGACCGGGCAGCAAAGGTAGCCCAAACGGCCGTTGTTGCTTCTCAGGTGGCGGCAGCAACATCTGCCTCGGGGATAGAAACGGGTGAGAGCGGCACAGCAGTTGTCGGTTCTGCAGCGGCGGCCTTAGCCCTGATGGAGGCCGCCCACGACCATGTCGAGGCCGCCCATGCCCAGCTCCTAGCGGTCACCGCACAAATCGAACGAAGCTTCTCCGACAACGGTCGGCAACCCATGGTCGAAGAGCTGGGAATCACCGAGAGTGTTCGAGTAGCCGTCCGTTCCTCCGCCGCATACCTTGCGATGACGGAGCCCGTCCAAGCCCAGATCGCGTCCGCCCACGCCCAGCTCATGCCGGCCTTTTCCAAAGAGATGGCGGACGTGGATGGCGAGATGCTTGCCGAGTGTGGTGCGATGGATGCCATGGAGCCCCTTCCCCAGGAGACCGTCGGGCGCGAGCTGGACATGGAGCCGGCGGCGGAGATCGACGAGCACCAGTCGTAGTAGTACTCTTTGTTTTGTTCAATTAAGAGCGTCGGTCTTTAATTTGTTAGAGTAATGTTTAGGTCAGCTAGCTCTGTTTAATTGCTGAACTTGCTCGATTAAGAAGTGTGGGTGTGCTATAGTCTCCTTTGTCTACCATAATTATGGAATGACGCGGATGACCACTGTAACCAGGGAAATTCGAACCAAAATTTTTGACGATCAAACTCAACACACAAGAGTTAAGCTATCTGAATTGTTTGTGATATTCACATATCGTACACAATTCTGAATAAGGGACCGCGTCTGATGACACTTTGCGCGCCAGTTTTTTCGCTGAAGCGATTCCAAATTTTCGGCTTTCGCGGAAATATCTACCTCCCCGCCCTCTCCCCCTTACCAAAAGCCACATTTCCCCTGTTACCGCTTCCTTTCCAAGTTGAAACCTTCACTCCTTGTTGCAGCGCCGCCTCCTTGTCGGCGACCTTCCATCACGCTGCTCGGCCTCGCCTATCCAGGCAGGTAATTCACACCCGACCCCCATCCTCCTCGTCCTTCCACATCCCACATGCCCCGACCGCCGGCGCGAGCGCGACACCTTCCACCCAAATCACCAACCCTTCCACCAAATAAGTGCCACCCTAAGCCATGGTGCACGCAGTGTAGCCAGGATCTGAAGGAGCATTTTGCAGCAGAGAAGCAAATCGCGGCCGCACGCATGGATGAGGTCGCAATGGCTGCCATTCGTGCCGACCCCCAGATCTTGGAGGAGCACCTTGCCATTTGCTAGCTACGCCAGTTAAGCATGCTCGGTTTACCCGTTGTGTGTGCTGCTCCTGCCTTTCCTTCACAAATTCTAGTGAATTGTGCTATCGAATTTTACCATGCAATCTATTGCTCTAGTGTATATGTTCTATATGTCGTGCAGTGTGGTGCTCAGTTATTAACTGTTTTGTTAATTAGTTGTCGTCTACAGTTAACTGTTTGGTTCAATTCTGCAAATGTGATGTTCCATTCTTTAGGTTGCAATTTTGTATTGTCTTCCATGTGAGAAATAAATCGAATTTATCTTTACAAAATACATGAGAAACGAATACAATTGCTATATTTCCAAGTTGTCAAGCATGCTTGGTTTGGTTAGACATTGTGCAATGCGGTGCTTAGTTAACGTTTGGTTCATTTGTGTTGTGGTGTTTAGTTAACTGTTTGGTTCAATTCTACAATGTGATGTTCAATAGTTGTGGGTGCATTCTGTTATTGTATACCATGTGAGGAATAAATTGAATTTGGTTGTAGTAAATACATGAGAAACAAATACAATTGCTACAATTGGCTGTAGTTAACTGTTTGGTTAACTGTCTGATCTTCTATTAGGAGTATGTTATATTGTGCAATGTGGTGCTCAGTTAATGTTTGATTCATTTGTTGTGGTGTTTAGTTAACTGCTTGGTTCAATTCTGCAATGCGATGTCCAATTGTCGTGGGTAGAATTTCTTATTGTTGTGCATGTGAGGAATAAATCAAATTTGGCTGCACTTAATACATAAGAAACATATACAAGTGCTATATTTCCTAGTTCTTAATCATGCTTGGTTTGGATAAATGGGTTTTCCATGTGGCTTGAATTAATCTGATGAATCTGTAATGTGCTTATTTTTCATCAACATATTTTACTGATAGCATGTGAACCCTTACTTAACATTATATGTGTTGCAGGGAAACAATGGGAAGCACTGAGGTTTACAATCGAGGTTAGCACGTGCATGGTCCGTTGTCTAATAGCACATTATTGTGCAACTGCAGGAACCATTCTAATATTTAGGTTTTTAACAATTTGGTCTTGCACATGTAGGTCCTGCTGTCAGAGGTTTGACCCACTGTTAGACCCTTTTGCGTATGGGGAAATGAGTTGTCCATGAATATCAATCAAATCAAGAAACTCAGAAATATTGTTAGGATAAAGAAATTAGCGACAAAAAACAACAAGATCTTTGTCTACACAATGAAGAAGACATCAGTTCACTACAAGATGGTACTAACTAGTATACCTTGCCTTTTTTTATTCCTTTGCCCCATTTCCAATATAGAGAAGATATTTATGCACATCCTTGTTTATAGGCCTTTCCAAAGCAGTTCACTGATGATTACCTCTCAAACCACCTCTATGGTCAGGAGGCGAGGAAGGTTTTCATACAACACCCACGGTTCAATATTGAAGTGTTCTTGAAGAGGACGAAGGACGGACGGTCAATCATCCACAGGCACTGGCCTAAAGTTGCAAAGACCTTCAACATGAATGAAGGCTCAATATTCGCCTTCCGCTTCAGCAGTTTTCCAGATGAGATGCATCTGTCTATATACCGTATATGATGCTAATTTTGAAAGGTTCTACATGTTGCATGTGAAACTTGGTGCTGATGCAGTTGTGTAATGGGGTAGCTAAGTGCTGAAGCTATATCATGTTGTACTCTGATGTATTTCAATTATGAAATTCTGCTTCCTTAATATGGAAATGAAATATATTATGTGCTTAATATGAATGTCAATTAGATTAATAAATGGATATTAATAATAGGGCAATTAGCCTGCTAATGGTGAATTAGCCTGCTAATTGGGTTTTGCTATTGCAAACGGTTATTGAAAAAATACCGTGGGCGATGACCTCAGGCAACGCACACAGTTTCTAGGAATAAACCGTGTTGGATCAATGAACAATCACACACGACTTTCTCTTGAAAACTGTTTACGTTAGGCCACCTTGCGCAAACGTTTACCACATAAAAACTGTGTGTGATGGACAACCTTTGCCACACAGTTTCTTGTACGGACCGTGTGTGATACATTCAATAACGCAAACGATTTAACGGGAAAAATTGTGTGTGATGTACCTGTGAACAGAAACGTTTTCCTTGGAGCGATTGTGTGGGATGTACATACGAACGGAAACATTTAGCGGGGACTGACTGTGTGGGATGTACTTGAGACCGCAAACAATTTCACCTGTATAATTGTATTTTTTTAGCTCTACTGTAGGTATTTCCGTATTTGAGCGCTCGCCGGTCGCACACGACCCCATTTTGCCGAGCCTGTGTGCCAGGAGGGCATATCCCCGATGGTTTCTGGGTCGTGTGGGAAGGACCCCCTATCGCCCACACTCACTAGGCGACGGTTCCAAATGTCGTCGCGGAAAGTGGTTAAAAACCGTTTGTATAGCACCGACGCGTACCAGGGTTAATAGAGGTGTTGTGAACAGCACTACTAGTTGGAATAGCTTCTACCCACTTGGTACCATAATCCACAGCAACCAAAATATGTGTATACCCATTAGAGGAAGGAAAAGGTCCCATGTAACCAAATCCCCAAACATCAAATGGTTCAACAGAAAGTGAATAATTCATAGGCATTTCTTTATGCTTACCGATATTACCTATTCTTTGGCATTCATCACAAGATGAGACAAACTTACGGGCATCCTTGAAGAGAGTAGGCCAATAAAATCCAGACTGCAATACCTTATGAGCAGTTCTATCTCCAACATGATGCCCTCCATAAGATTCGGAGTGACATTTCCGTAGGATTTGTCCCTGTTCATGCTCAGGTACCCAACGTCTAATAATACCATCTACTCCATCCTTATAAAGATGTGGGTCATCCCAAAATTAATGTCTTAAATCATACATGAAAATTTTCTTTTGTTTTTTTGACACCTGAAACAATAGGAGAGGCTCCTACTGTATGTATTAAATTAAAGTAT
Organism: Triticum aestivum; assembly: GCF_018294505.1. Taxonomy (NCBI): domain Eukaryota; kingdom Viridiplantae; phylum Streptophyta; class Magnoliopsida; order Poales; family Poaceae; genus Triticum; species Triticum aestivum. Next base: position 358,410,343 of record NC_057814.1, read on the forward strand.
CAAAAAAAGTTCTTACAAGGTCATAACCTTACATCCATGGCAATTTTTTCTTTTGTTGGTAGGTAAAGCTAGGTGGTAAATACTTAGAAACAATGTAGTTAGCATAATCAGCATACCAAGGAGTACTATGAGAAACATTTATTGCAGCTAACTGCTCATCAGGAAAACTATCATCAATAGGAAGTGGGTCATCAAGCACATTTTCAAGCCTAGACAAGTTATTAGCTACGGGGTTCTCAACTCCTTTTCTATCAATGATATGAAAATCAAATTCTTGTAGCAATAGAACCCAACGAATAAGTCTAGGTTTAGCTTCTTTCTTTTCCATAAGATATTTAATAGCAGCATGGTCTGTGTGAACAGTTACTTTGGAATCAACAATATAAGGTCTAAATTTATCACAAGCAAACACCACTGCTAAGAATTCCTTCTCAGTAGTAGTATAATTTCTTTGAGCACTGTCTACAGTTTTACTAGCATAATGAATAACATTCAATTTTTTATCAACTCTTTGTCCTAGAAGAGAACCAATAGCATAATCACTAGCATCACACATAATTTCAAAAGGCAAGTTCCAATCAGGTGGTTGAACAATAGGTGCAGAAATTAAAGCTTTCTTGAGTGTTTCAAAGGCTTCTAAACAATCATCATCAAAAACAAAAGGAATATCCTGCTGCAAAAGATTAGTGAGAGGCCTAGAAATTTTAGAGAAGTCCTTGAGAAACCTCCTATAGAAACTAGCATGACCTAGGAAACTACGAATACCTTTTATACCTTTAGGACATGGCATTTTCTCAATTGCATCAACCTTAGCTTTGTCCACTTCAATACCTCTTTCAGAAATTTTATGACCCAAGACAATGCCTTCATTTACCATAAAGTGGCACTTCTCCCAATTCAAGACAAGATTTGTTTGTTCACATCTCTGCAAAACTCGCTCAAATTTGCTTAAACAATCATCAAAAGTCTTCCAATAAACAGAAAAGTCATCCATGAAAACCTCAACAATCTTTTCACAAAAATTAGAGAATATAACAGTCATACATCTTTGAAAGGTAGCAGGTACATTACATAAACCAAAAGGCATACGTCTATAAGCATAGGTTCCAAAGGGACAAGTAAAAGTAGTCTTTTCTTGATCAGGTTGAGAAACAGGTATTTGTGAAAACCTGAATATCCATCAAGGAAGCAAAAGTGTGTGTGCTTAGATAATCTTTCAAGCATTTTATCAATAGAAGGCAAAGGGTAATGATCTTTTCTAGTTGCTTTATTTAATTTTCTAAAATCAATAACCATTTTATAGCATGTAACAATTCTTTGTGGAATAAGCTCATTCTTATCATTAGGAACAACAGTAATACCTCCTTTCTTAGGGACACAATGAACATGACTTACCCATCTACTATCAGCTATAGGATAGATTATACCTGCTTCCAGAAGTTCTAATATTTCCGTTCTTACCACCTCTTTCATCTTCGGATTTAACCGACGTTGGTGATCAACAACGAGTTTAGCATCAGGTTCCATATTAATTTTGTGTTGACTTAGAGTGGGACTAATGCCCTTTAAATCATCAAGAGTATATCCGATAGCAGCGCGCTGCTTCATTAGAACTTTCAATAATCTTTCTTCTTCATGTTCTGAAAGGTTAGCACTAATAATAACATGATATATTTTCTTTTCATCAAGATAAGCATATTTCAAAGTGTTTGCCAATTGTTTTAATTCAAACATAGGATCACCTTTAGGTGGAGGAGGACCTCCTAAAGTTTCAATAGGCAAATTGTGTTTAAGCAGAGTACGTTGTTCAAAAAATCTTATCTATTTCGTTCCTTTCATGCATATGTAAATAATTTTCATGATCTAGCAAATATTGTTCTAAAGGATCAGTAGGTGGCACAACAATAGAAGCAATACCAATTAATTCATCCTTACTAGGCAATTCTTTTTCATGAAGATTTCTACTAAACTTGGAAAAATTAAACTCATGAGACTCATCACCAAAGCTAACACCGACAGTTTGTTTCTTACAATCTATCTTAGCATTAACTGTGTTCCAGAATGGTCTACCAAAGATAATGGGACAGAAGTCATCTTTTGGGGAACCAAGAACAAGAAAATCAGTAGGGTTTTTTCTTATCCCACACAAGACTTCAACATCTCTAACAATCCCAAATGGTGATATGGTGTCTCTATTAGCAAGTTTAATAGTAACATCTATTTCTTCCAACTCTACAGGTGCTATGTCTTTCATAATTTCTTAATATAAGGTGTAAGGAATAGCACTCACACTAGCACCCATGTCACATAAACCATGATAGCAGTGATCTCCTATTTTAACTGAAATGACAGGCATGCCCACAACAGGTCTATGTTTGTCCCTTTTATCAGGTTTAGCAATTCTAGCACCTTCTTCACAGAAGTAAATAACATGCCCATCTATGTCTTCTTCTAAGAGATCTTTAACCATAGCTATGCTAGGTTCTACTTTGATTTGTTCATCAGGTTTAGGTGTTCTAATATAGCTTTTGTTAACCACAGTTGAAACTTTAGGATGTTCCTTTATCCTAGCAGGGAAAGGTGGTTTCTCAATATAAACAGAAGGGACAACTGGGTCAACATTATAAAGTATAGTTTCTTCTTTAACTGGTACCGGTTCTTTAATTTTTTGTTTAATAGGTGGATGATATTTAAACCACTTCTCTTTAGGGAGTTCAACATCAGTAGCAAATGATTCACAAAAGGAGGCTACTATCTCAGAGTCAAGTCCATATTTAGTGCTAAAGTTTTGAAAAGCATCGGTATCCATAAAAGATTTAACACAATCATACTTAAGTTTAATACCTGACTCTTTACCTTCGTCGAGTTCCCAATCTTCAGAGTTGCGTTTAATTCTTTCCAAGAGATCCCACCGGAATTTAGTAGTCTTCTTCATAAAGGAGCCAGCACAAGAAGTATCAAGCATGGTTTGATCATTACGAGAAAGCCGAGCATAAAAATTCTGGATAATAATTTCTCTTGAGAGCTCATGACCTCCCCCAAGCTAGAGCGATACTTTCTCGTTCATGAGGCCAAAAATTTTATATATATATATATATATATATATATAATTCTGATCACGATGAACTAGATGCACAGGATATATTTTTTATGAAACTCCAATATTAATCGATTCCAATTCCATGATCCAATATAATCACATAGCATATACCATGCCAATGCTTTTCCCTTCAAATATAAAGGGAAAACCTTTTTCATAACTTCATCCCTGGGTAAACCTGCAAGCTTAAACAATCCACAAATTTGTTCTACATATATCAAATGCATATCAGGATGTTCGGTTCCATCTCCTGCATAAGGATTAGCTAGCAGTTGTTCTATCATACCCGAAGGAATCTCATATTCAATATTTTCAGTAGGTGGAGTAGATTGAGGGGTAGCTAATTGTGGTTCCGGACGAGGTGAACATACCCCGAACAAACCCCTCAAAGGATTGTTTTCCATATTAACAAGTGACAATAAATTTCAGCACGCTATACAAAAGTTTCCTTACCAAATTACACTTATCAAAGGTGCTTCACTCCCCGGCAATGGCGCCAGAAAATAGCCTTGATGACCCGCAAGTATAGGGGATCAATTGTAGCTATTTTTGATAAGTAAGAGCGTCGAACCCAATGAGCAGAAGGAAATGACAAGTAGTTTTCAATAAGGTAATGTCTCCAAGTGCTGAAATTGTAAGTAGTGGAGTAGTTTGATAGCAAGATAATTTGTAACGAGCAAGTAACGATAGTAGTAACAAAGGTGAAGCAAGGTAGCCCAATCCTTTTGAGGCAAAGGACAGGCCAAAACAGTCTCTTATGATAAGAAAAGCGTTCTTCAGGGTACACGGGATTTTCATCTAGTCACTTTCATCATGGTTGTTCGATTTGTGTTCGCTACTTTGATAATTTGATATGTGGGTGGATCGGTGCTTAGGTGTTGTTCTCACTTGAACAAACCTCCTACTTATGATTAACCCTCCCGCAAGCATCCGCAACTACAAGAAAAGTAGAATAAATTCTAGCCATAGCATTAAACTTTTGGATCCAATCAGTCCCTTACGGAATAGCGCATAAACTGGGGTTTAAGCTTCTGTCACTCTCGCAACCCATCATCTAATTGCTACTCCACAATGCATTCCCTTAGGCCCAAATATGGTGAAGTGTTATGTAGTCGACGTTCACATGACACCACTAAGGGAATCACAACAAACATACTATCAAAATATCGAACACATATCAAGTTCACATGATTACTTGCAACATGATTTCTCCCGTGACCTTAAGAACAAAAGTAACAAAAATGATAAACATGCTCATGATCAGAGGAGTATTAAATAGCATATTGGATCTGAACATATAATTTTCCACCAAATAAACCATATAGTAATCAACTACAAGATGTAATCAACACTACTAGTTACCCACAAGTACCAATCTATTGTTCCGGTAACAAGATTGAACACAAGAGATGAACTAGGGTTTGAGATGAGATGGTGTTGTTGAAGATGTTGATCGAGATTGCCCTCCCCAAGATGGGAAAGTTGTTGGTGATGATGATGACGATGATTTCCCCCTCCGGGACGGAAGTTCCCCTGGCGGAATCGCTCCGCCGAAGGGCAAAAGTGCCCATGCCCAAGTTCCGCCTCGAGACGGTGGTGCTCCGTCCCGAAAGTCCTCCCTTATTTTTTTCTAGGTCAAAATGACTTATATACCAGAAGATGGGCACCCAAGGTGGGCCGAGGAGGGCACAACCCACCAGGGCGCGCCTGGGCTCCCTGGCGCGCCCAGGTGGGTTGTGCCCACCTGGTGGGCCCCCCTTTGGTAGTTATTTGCTCCAATAATTCTTTAATATTCCATAAAAAATCTCCGTGAAGTTTCAGCTTGTTTGGAGTTGTGCAGAATAGGTGGCCTGGCGTAGCTTTTCCAGGTCCAGATTTCCAGCTGCCGGAATTCTCCCTCTTGGTGTGTACCTTGCAAATTATGAGAGAAAAGGCATTAGAATTACCCCAAAAAGCATTATTATGGATAAAAACATTATAAATAACAGTAAGAAAACATGATGCAAAATGGACGTATCAACGGCATGCGGTTCACTCGGATGAACTGTTTGCGTTGAGACAAAAGAACATAAACGGTTCAATATATCAAGATGTGTGTGATACGCGACAAACAGGTCTGTAATCAGAAATGTGTGCGAAGACCGATAATAACCCAGACGATTGCTTCTAATAAGACATATGTGATATGCTCTGTCTACACAACATCTATCGTCCATTGGGCGACGGGCGGTCATCCGGGTATGCCATAAGGATGCGAAGAGGGCATCCTATATCAGCAAGGACTAGCTGTTCCACCAATAGGTCATGTAAGAGAACTCTCAATTAACTGTGCTCAGGCTGGATTAGGCATGAGATGGGTGACCGGATGGGAAGTTGTCTTGATGTTAATCCCACTGATGGGATGTATCTTAAATGTCCATTAAGGACATTTATGACACATCCCATCAGTGGAATTACCCTCAAGGTCCTTGTTTTGAATTTTTTTTGTTTTTAACACATGTTAAAGAAGGTCTACCTCATTACTTTTTGACAATGTGCGATTGAGGGCATACGCTTCAGAAGGATTAACTATTTGCGACTAGGCAACATAACAGAAATGCCACGTACGCGGCCGAGAAAGTGTGCCACACTTAGAAATTATAGAACCGTCAATAAATATTGAGCCTACGTCTCGTCACATTCCAAATTGCAAACCTCTTTCACACCGATCAAAACCTAAACGGTTTCCCACTTAGGAGCGTATTAGTACTCGGTTATAAATACTACTACTCTAAGATGACTGCACATTCCTCCTCAACTCCTCATCCACAAAAACAAACAAGTCATTCATCACCGTTCCCTTGCGAGTGAGTTCTGCGTCAAGAGATTGCCACCAGGGAGAGGCGAGCATGGAAGCGGAAGCACGAGAGATGTCCCGCCTCACTGCAAAAGCAGCCGACATGTCCCACCGCGCGGCCGTAGCAGCAGAGAGGTCCCGCCGAACCGTTGATGCAGCAGACTGGTCCGGCCGCACCGCTGAAGCAGAAGAGATGTCCCGCTGTGACATGAATGCAGCAGAGATGTCCTCCCACGCCGCGGTGGCCTGGGGAAATGTCTCGCGGGCAGGCGAGGACTCTTACAGGCGCATCCATGCCATCGTCCTTAGCCAGATGGATCAGATCTCCGGCTGGGCGAGGTTGCAGGATGACATGAAAGCCTCGTTTGAACAGGCTACCGGCGTCATCCAACAACTGAATGAGAGCAATGCGAAGCTCCGAGCTGAGGGCGAAGATCGTCGGAAGTGCAGAGCAGCAGGAGGAGACCACTACCTTGTTGAAGAGGACCGGCGCATCATCGAGAAACTTATGGACGACAATGCCATGCTGCGCACTAAGCACCAAAGGCTGGTGGAGGAATCTGTGGATGCTCTCAAGCAGCATCTTGAGGACACGAAAAAGCTCATCGCCGCTGTGACGCCCCCGATTCAATCGTACACTAATCATGCACGCACACGTGTACGATCAAGGTCGGGGACTCACGGGAAGATATCACAACACAACTCTAAAACATAAATAAGTCATACAAGCATCATAATACAAGCCAGGGGCCTCGAGGGCTCGAATACAAGTGCTCGATCATAGACGAGTCAGCGGAAGCAACAATATCTGAGTACATACATCAGTTAAACAAGTTTGCCTTAAGAAGCCTAGCACAAACTGGGATACAGATCGAAAGAGGCGCAGGCCCCCTGCCTGGGATCCTCCTAACTACTCCTGGTCATCGTCAGCGGGCTGCACGTTGTAGTAGGCACCTCCGATGTAGTAGGAGTCGTCGTCGACGGTGGCGTCTGGCTCCTGGGATCCGGCATCTGGTTGCGACAACCAGGTAGAAGGGAAAGGGGGAAAAGAGGGAGAAAAGCAACCGTGAGTACTCATCCAATGTACTCACAAGCAAGGAGCTACACTACATATGCATGGGTATATGTGTAAAGGGCCATATCAGTGGACTGAACTGCAGAATGCTAGAATAAGAGGGGGATAGCTAATCCAGTCGAAGACTACGCTTCAGGCCACCTCCATCTTGCAGCATGTAGGAGACAGTAGATGGTAAGTTCACCAAGTAGCATCGTATAGCATAAACCTATCCGGCGATCCCCTCCTCGTCGCCCTGTTAGAGAGCGATCACCGGGTTATATCTGGCACTTGGAAGGGTGTGTTTTATTAAGTATCCGGTTCTGGTTGTCATAAGGTCAAGGTACAACTCCGGGTCGTCCTTTTACCGAGGGACACGGCTATTCGAATAGATAAACATCCCTGCAGAGGTGCACCATATAACCCAACACGCTCGATCCCATTTGGCCGGACACACTTTTCTGGGTCATGCCCGGCCGCGGAAGATCAACACGTCGCAGCCCTACCTAGGCACAACAGAGAGGTCAGCACACCGGTCTAAATCCTATGCGCGCAGGGGTCTAGGCCCATCGCCCATTGCACACCTGCACGTTGCGTACGCGGCCGGAGAGCAGACCTAGCAACCTCCATTTCAAAGGAAGTCACGTTACGCGATCCAACCCGGCGCGCGCCGCTCAGTCACTGACGTCACGAAGGCTTCGGCTGATACCACGACGTCGAGTGCCCATATCTTTGCCACGTAGTTGGTTAGTGCGTATAGACCAAATGGCCAGACTCAGATCAAATACCAAGAACTCGTTAAGCGTGTTATTTTGAAGTAACCGCGGACGCGGACCAGGGCTAGGCCCACCTCTCACCTAGGTAGTCTCAACCTGCCCTGTCGCTCCGCCACAAAGATCCACCCAAAGGGCCGTCGGGACAAACGTCCTTTCAGCCCCCAATCAGTGAATCACTCGCGGGTACTCCTCGAGCCGACCCGACTTTAGTCACCACATGTATCATGTATAAAGTATATAAGTATATACCCGTGATCACCTCCCAAGTGATCCCGGCCCGATAGTATAGCACAGCAGACGGACAAGAATGTAGGGCCACAGATGGAAAACTAGCATCCTATACTAAGCATGTAGGATTGCAGGTAAAGGTAACAATAGTAGTGGCAAAGACAGGCTATGCAGCAGAATAGGATTAACGGAAAGCAGTAACATGCTACACTACTCTAATGCAAGCAGTATAGAGAAGAATAGGCGATATCTCGTGATCAAGGGGGGCTTGCCTGGTTGCTTTGGCAAGAAGGAGGGGTCGTCAACAGTGTAGTCGGTCGGGGCACCAGCAGCGGCGTCGGTCTCGTAGTCTACCGGAGAGAAGAGGGGGACAAAACAATGAATACAATGCAAACAGATGCATAACGATGCATGACAAAGCAAACAATGGTGTCAGGTGTGCCCTAACGCGGTAAGAGGTGATACCGGCGAAGGGGGGAAACATCCGGGAAAGTATCCCCGGTGTTTCGCGTTTCCGGACAGATGAACCGGAGGGGGAAAGTTGCGAGTTCGATATGTTAGGAATGTGTGGTGGACGAACGGGTTGCGAATCCGGAATCGTCTCGTCGTTCTAAGCAACTTTCATGTACAAAGTTTTTTCATCCGGGTTACGAATTATTTTGTATTAATTTTTAAAGGTTTAATTCATTTTTACAATTAACAGAATTAATTTAATCAGAATATGTAATTATGATGTCAGCATGATGTCAGGGTGATGTCAGTAGTCAACTAGTCAGTTGACCTAGTCAAACTGACGTGTGGGTCCCACTCATCATAGCCTCAGAGTAATTAAGCAAGGTTAATTAGTTTTAACTAAAATATTAGATTACCTAATTTTAATTAGTTTAGTTAAACCAAATTAATTAAGTTAAGTAATAATTTTATTATATATTTATTTATTTCTATATTAATTATCCATTATTTTATATATATATTTTTTTTATAAAAACATTCTGGGGCTGGTGGGCCCGGGCTGTCATAGACACATGGCCTAACGGGTTCGTGCGCTCGGGTGCGGGTGTCACCCGATCAGGCGCTGGGCAGCGGGCGCCGTTGCGGGCGAGGCGCCCATCGGGGCGGACCCGAGGTGACGGGGCGAAGCACGGAGGAGCAACAGGGGAGGGGAGCGCCGCGGGGCGACGCGCATCAGGCGTAGGCGCGTGCGGCAGAGGAGGCGCGTGCGGGCTAGCACGGCACGCGGCGGGGCGGCTGCTCTGCGAGCCACGACGCGAGCGCGCGCGTCGGGGCTGTGCAGCGGGCAGGGGAAGAGGAGGGTGATGCCTGCAGTAGTGGGAAGGCGCGGGCGAGGCGAGCTGCTGCCTCCAGGGAGTGACGGGCGCGAGCCGGGCAAGCCCAGTGCGCGGGCGGAGCGTGCCACATGTGCACGGGCATCGGGATGGCCATGGTGAGCGCGAGGACGTGGGAGAGAGAGGAGAAGAGAGGGGTTGTGGTCCTCATGGTCGAGTAGAGACCGGGGGCGACGAGGCTCGAGGGAGGCCGTCGGGGAGGAGGACGGGGACGCGTGCGTCGACGGAGTCGAGGCGGAGGAGCTCCGGGTGGCGGCGAGAAGCGACGGCTGGTCGTCCTCGGGCGCTGGGGACGGCGGCAAGCGACGGTTCCTCGGGCGCGATCGCGCGGGCGAGGTGGGGCTCCGACGCGGCAAGGGATCGGGCGCGGGGTGCTCTGCGACGATGGAGAATGAGAGGGAGTGGGGGGTCGTGCGGGGCAACGGGGATGGTCGTCGTGGGTTCGTTCCCCCAATCCAGATCGTGGAGGAGAGGGGGGTCGTGGGTGGGGAAGTGGGGATTTAGGGTTACGGGGGAGGGAGAGGTGGCCTTGTAGGCCAGAGAGGGGGGTGCGGTTGGGCCGGTTGGCTAGCTGGGCCGCACGGCCAACTGGGCCAAGGCCAAGTCGGGAGGGGGGGTTGTTTTCCTTTTATTCTTTTGTTTTCTTTTTATTTTAGTAATTTTGCTTTATTGTTTTATCTTTATGCTCATTTAATTTTGTTTACAAAATATATACAGAAGCACCTAAATTAGTGTGACTAGTTTTACCACAGCCATAAAAAGTCCACACCTAATTAAAATAGTTTAATACTCTATAAATTATGAAAGGCATTTATTTAAATGTTTAAGCTACTGTTTGATTTATTTTAGAGCCTTTAAACACTTTATCAAAGTTTGGTTTCTCCGCCACAATTACCTACGCAATATTTGGATTACTCCGAACATTTTAGTTTTAATATTTGAAAACTTTTATTGTTTGCCTCTATTTTGAATTTGAATTTGAATCGGTTTCGAACTAACGCGAGATTAGCGACAGTAACGGAGGTGACGTGCCGTTATTAGCAGAGGTTACTGTAGCTTGATTTCCCGAGCGTCACAGCCGCTCGCCACGGAGACTAGTTCCCGCAGCCTGCAGCAATGCATCAAGAAAGTAGAGATCAGTGAGCCGGATCGTTGTCTTCCTTCTTCTTTTTCCCTTGTGTATTTCGGGCGTTGCTGCGTGTGGCTTTTTTTAATTATGTTCCTAAATATGTAAGACAATTATTATCCACTGTCATCGTCCCTATATTCATAATGCTTGCTATAATTCGCAGTCGATGCTACATAGGTCCATTGGATCTTACATCAAGATCCGTGCAAACCTTTCTTTTCAGATTTTCATTTTTCTCTCTTAAATCTAAGTCCAGTGAGACATGGCCACACCGTGAAACAGGGGCTCGGGCGCCATTAATGGAGACGTTGGGAGGGAGGCGCGCGGCGGATAGAGGTCAAAGGGATCTCCTCCCGATGAGCACTCGCAGGGGTCTGATCGCACGCCATAGCTACCCTGCACGGCACCTCCTAGCCAATAAAAAAGGGGACGCGTTGCGGCACGTAATTGGTAAGTAGAACGCCCACAGTTTCGATAGTTGTGTTTCCGATTTGTAACGTGACAACACTTGTTCCAAAATAACTCTGTTGATTGTTAATGTGTGCGCCTTCGCAAATCGAGAAAAAATTACCATAGCATGTTGGTGCCATGTCATGACACCATGCCAATTTTCATGATTTTCGGGCGTGTTTTGGATTTACAGGAATTAAAAAACCAAGTTTCTCAATCTTTCCGGCCGAGCCACGACGCCTAGATGTTTGAATTTCATTCCCATTTCTTGCATGGGACCTAAGCATGCAGCCAAGGACACAAATTTGTTTTTTCAACCAATTTATATGCACTGGAGCATGTGCATGTATTTCAAATTTGAATTATGCACATAAAATGCCCAGAAAACCCAGTTAATGTATGAAAATGTCTAAACTAACCCCAAAAAATTCCAAAACTTAACACAACACTCCCGTTGTACTATGTTGACACTAAAATTTTTTTGAAAGCAATAAGAGGCAACGCATATCATTTCGTCCCCAAAGGTGGCACGTTCCCTACCGAAACCATCATGCTTGTTGTGAGAAGCTCTGGTTTGGGAGAAGCTTATACCCAAACCTGCCCCAAATGGGACAAAAAAATTACCACGACACGTTGACGCCGCTCCATGATAGCATGCCAAGTTTCATGAATTTCGGACGACTTTTGGATTTACTAGAAGTACAAAAGCAAGTACGTCGACGTTTGCCGGAGAGCCATGGTGCCATGGTGTTCGAAATTCATCCCCATTTCATGCATGGGACCTAAGCATGCAACCAAGGACACATATTTGAATTTTCAACCAATTTAGATGCATTAGAGCATGTGCATGTAGTTCAAATTTGAATTATGCACATAAATGCATTGAAAGCTCCATTAATGTATAACAATGTCCAAATGAACCCTGAAAATTCCAAAAATTAACACAACACTCCTGTTGTTCTATGTTGACACTAGGAAAACTTGAAAACAAGAAGAGGCAACGGATATCGTTTCGTCCATAAAGGTGAAACGTTCCCTACCGAAACCATCACACTTGTTGTGAGAACCTTTGGTTTGTGAGAAGCTTATACTCAAACCTGCCCCAAATTGGACATAATTTTTACAACAGCATGTTGATGTTGCTCCATGATAGCATGCCAAGTTTCATGAATTTTGGACGACTTTTGGATTTACTAGAATTACGAAAGCAAGTACGTCGACGTTTGCCGGAGAGCCACGGTGCCGTGGTGTTTGAAATTCATCCCCATTTCTTGCATGGGACCTAAGCATGCAAGCAAGGACACAGATTTGAATTTTCAACCAATTTATATGCATTAGAGCATGTGCATGTAGTTAAAATTTGAATTGTGTACATAAATGCATTGAAAACTCAATTAATGTATAAAATGTCCAAACGAACCCCAAAAATTCCAAAAATTAACACAACACTCCAGTTGTTTCTATGTTGACACTAGGAAAAAAATTGAAATCAAGAAGAGGCAACGGATATCGTTTCGTCCATAAAGGTGAAACGTTCCCTACCGAAACCATCACACTTGTTGTGAGAAGCTCTGGTTTATGAGAAACTTAGACTCAAACCTGCCCCAAATGGGACATAAATTTTACCACGGCATGTTGATGCCGCTCCATGGTAGCATGCCAAGTTTCATGAATTTCGGACGACTTTTGGATTTACTAGAATTACAAAAGCAAGTATGTCGACGTTTGCCGGAGAGCCATGGTGCCGTGGTTTTCGAAATTCATCCTCATTTCTTGCATGGGACCTAAGCATGCAACCAAGGACATGTATTTGAATTTTCAACCAATTTAGATGCATTGGAGCATGTGCATGTAGCTCAAATTTTAATTATGCACATAAATGCATTGAAAACTCAATTAATATATAAAAATGTCCAAACGAACCCCGAAAAATTCCAAAAGTTAACACAACACTCCTGTTGTTCTATGTTGACACTAGGAAAAAAATTGAAACCAAGAAGAGGCAACGGATATTGTTTCATCCAGAAAGGTGAAACGTTCCCTACCGAAACCATCACACTTGTTGTGAGAAGCTCTGGTTTGTGAGAAGCTTATACCCAAACCTTCCCTAGTGTTTGAAATTCATTCCCATTTCTTGCATGGGAGCTAAGCATGCACCCCAGGACACAGATTTGATTTTTCAACCAATATATATGTACCGGAGCATGTGCATGTAGTTCAATTTTGAATTGTGCAGCTGAAACGGCTAGAAAATCAGTTTAATGTATAAAATGTCCAAACGAACCCTCAATAAATCCAATTCTTTTACGACACACATATAGTTGCATGTTCACTGCAGATAAAAGGTCTAGCAATTCAAACACCGTCCATTGCCGTTGTGACCCCATTATGTAATTCAAATCAAGATGAAAAATCCAGTAGATCCCGCATAGTTTATTATCACGAACCTGGAGCAACGTCGGTGTATAGTAGGCCTATGGCTTACGCAAGAAGGTGCGTCGGCTACAGTCCACAGCCGGCGTGTCAAGCACACTAGCTCGCTCCCCAAATACTCCTGCCTCTGCATCCCTCACAATCTCGAAAATATTACTGCCTCGTAATGTCGAAAATATCTACCGCATGGAAGGTTTTAATGTTTGATAGCACACGATTAGTATGTGCGGACCGTGTGCGATGTCTGTTACTCCCGCTCTGCTTCAGTCCTTGATTCAAATTTTGAGTAGCCCCGGCATTTTACTCCCTCCTGTGCATCCCTGACAAACTCAAAAATATCTGCTCGCCCTTGATCCAAATTTTCAGTAGCCCCGCCTTGTTACTCCCGCCTAGTAAAATTTTCAGTTGCCGCAGTATTTCCTCAAACACCATCTTGCTCCCCCCTCCACACACACTACACACTCCCCAAAACCTCTGCTCACACAGACACACACAACCCTCGAAACCATTGGTAGGTCGCCGCCATCGCCGGCGCCTCCATCCTCAACCTCTGCCTGTGTGCCGGGGAGCTCGAGGAGCCAATGGCCAAAAAGAGGTTTATCGCGGCCTTTTCGCCCGACACCGGTGAGGTGGCCGGCGAGGTGTCCCTGTCGTCCTCCGCGGGCTCTATCCGCCGTCGCCGGTCCCATGATCCGCCCGCCGCCGCGCCCTTACGCCGGTTCGAGGACTTCCTCATCATCCCTCCGACCCGGCAGCCGACGAGGTCCTACCTTGGGGTTCGACAGCGGCGGTGGGGGACGTGGGTCGCCGAGATTACAGATCGGGAGACCCACACCCGCCGGTGGCTCGCTAGCTTCCAGACGGCCGAGCTCGCGGCCATGGAATACGACCGCTGGCAGGTCCGCTACCACGGCGCGGCGGCTAGGCTCAATTTCCCCTTCGGCACACATCCGGTCCACCTCGTTACGTTGAAGCCAGGGGTGGTGAGCTCGGCTATGGCCTGGGAGGACCGCGAGGCGTTGGAGCGCCTCGAGGTAGAGGCCGCCGCCGAGGCCTACATGCAAGAGCTCTGCCGGCAGCACCCGGAGCTTGTGGTGGCGGAGCGGGCGATCTTTGCCGGCGCGGAGGGCGGCGAGGTTATGCGCTCTCCTCTGATCACAAGGTCGAAGGCGGCGAGGACGGCGGCGCGGAGGGCGGCGAGGTGATCGCGCTCTCTTCCGATGACGAGGTCGAAGGCGGCGAGGAGGGCGGCGAGGTTTTAGCGCTCTCCTCCGATGACGAGGTCGAAGGCGGCGGCAACGGCGGTGCGGAGGGCGTCGAGGTGGGCCCTGAGGACGAGGAGATCGGCGTCGACAAGTGCAGGAGTGGCTTCCCCAAAGACCCCGACGACGGCGCCGGACCGGACCCGGCTCGCGGCACACCGTTCCGGATGAGGAAGGATTGGCTGGACCTCTACTTCCACCGAAAGTAGTTTACCTTAGTTTAAATATATGTTTTATGCTCGGTTATGCAAAACTATCTATGTTTATGTTTGAATGCATGCTACTTTCAGTTGAACCTGCCTTGAACTTGATCAAATTGAAGCTTACAACGTTAAGTTTAGGGGATCGACTAGAAAGGGCCAAAAATTGCTGGAGTATATATATATATCCACTAAGGGTTTTAGTCCTTTAACTTTTAAAGGATCAGCTAGAGATGGCCTTATGACTTGTTTATTTCAGTTCTTCACAATTTGATACTCTATATGTGCAACTATTTGCCGTGCAGTTCAATTTCATCAATAACATTTTCAACAATACCACTATGAATTACGATATTTGGTTGCTGTTAAGGATATTGCAGTTAACATGCCTTTTCGTTTTTTAACAATAACTAGTGTACTTTAGACCTGCACAATACCAGTTTGAATGACTATTTGCTTGTTTTCAAATGTTATGCCTGATGCAGTTAACACACCTTTCCACCTCTTGTTTTGCTTAACTAGCGTGCTTAAGCCTGCACACTGAAGCTATCATTTCTAGATTATGTTGTCTACCATGGATATATTTGGTTGATGTTTAGCCTGTTGTGCTTAACATGCCTTTATATGTACTCATGCAGGAAAATATTGAGAACAGTGTTGTTTTCCATCGAGGTTAGTTTCATCGCATTGCTTATATGTAGTCACTGTTTAGGATATCGGTAGCTGGAACCATATAGCCTGGGGCTGATAAGGGATTCATCGTCAAATCGGACATTTCACTGAATATATTTGTAACCCATTTATCAGCAGGTTAACTAGGACCATATTTAATATATCTGAGGCTACATAGCAACATGCATTGTACTGAATGACTAAATATGCAATCCCAGGCTACATAGCAACAAGGAAGAGTGTTACCTTAATGTTCTGATGATGTCTAGATATACATGTAATAAAATCTTATATAATGGGATGGAGGGAGTGTTGTACAACATCATTTTTCAATTGTTGTTTAGCTTCTAATATTAACTTGGTGCTTTTAGGTACATATATCATTGCCAAAGTTCCACACTTCGACCCTTTCTGGGGCAATGAGATATTCATGAACCAGCATCAAGTGAGGAAACTGATAAAGATTGTTATTAAAATGGGTCCAAAGATGTCAACTGAACTATTTCATTACACTTTATGCGAGACAACAGTGAACTGCAGGATGGTAAGTAAGAACCCTGTAGCCTTCTTTTTACTGCCCGTAATGAGTTGTCTTAGATGACAATGTCTGAATCTTTTTTCTTTTGAAGTGGATCCTGAAGCAGTTACTCAAGATTACCTCTCATGCTACATGATTGGCGGCCGGCCATTACAAGGGGTTGGACTAGAGTCCTGCATGCCTTCTGCATCCCGGAGAGCACAATAGGGCCATTCCGCTTCACCTTGTTCAGCAACCGGAATGTATGTCGCCTCTTTCTTTACCATCTGTAATAGTACAAGTATAGAACCTTGGTTCATCATTCTTTATTTGGTGCTTATGTAATTCTTAAACATATATACCTGCGAATCGAATAATGTGTTGGTTGTTTGAACCTGATGGATATGAATAAAGCTATAGCCTACTTTCAAGTTTAAATTAGGTACAATTTCAAATAGCAACAATTAAATTAGGGCGAAATTATGGTGTGTAGATCATTACGGCGCACACGGTTAATAAAGCACAACGTGTGCGATATACATCATAATCCGACACAGTTCACCGAGAGGAAACGTGTGTAACAATGCACACAGTTGTTGTTTGTAAAGCGTGTGTGATGTCAGACACTATCACATACGATGTGGGAAAACAAATGTGTGTGATTGTCTACCTATCGTACACGGTTTATAATCATGAACTGTTTGTGATGTGCCAGGCATCGGAAAACTCCCGTGCCTGGAATCTGCCTGGAAAACTCCCATGCCTGGAATCTTCTTGGAAAACTCCCGTGCCTGGAATCTTCCTGGTTTTAGGTAAAATTACAAAGGATAAATACAAGGGTCTGATGTTTCAAAGGATCACATCAGCACGACGACAGTACGCCTGCGATGCTACACATGCTCTATGCTAGCAGCGGAACAACTCGTAGCAACGGAATACTTCTAGCAACGGAACAACGACGAAGGTGGTGAACTCCACTCCGCAGGGACTCTTGCTGGGACACGATCTAGCTCACACGAACGGACACCTCGACAAACAATCAAGCAATCACAGCATCACCTACAATCTGGCATGACACGCCAGGTCAGTACATTGAATGTACTTGCAAGCTCACAACAACCAAAAGCATCAAGGCAAAACAACAACATAGCATTAACCGGTTAATTAATTAATAGCTACCATGATACGAAAGCAACTACCAAGCATGATATGAAACTACTACAATACTGATAAATCACCATCTCAGATCTCAATAACCATCTCACTCTTGGCTAACCGGCCAAGTAATATACCTTCTCGATCACCTCGTGATCCATGTGATCACCTCGTGATCCATCTGATCACCTCGTGATCAAACATCCACATGATCACCTCGTGATCAAAACATCCACATGATCACTTCGTGACCACATCACAAACTGAGTGATCGTCCTCAAGATCATCCAACATCATCATCATCCTGCCAAACTGTTAGTGCTCACAATATATCAACATATATATCACCTATAAGTCATTCCGCCATGTGAGTGTTGATCGAACGGTGTGACCTAGTATGAACTTGTGCCCATGACCGAGGACGCGACTATCGATAGATTAAACACACACACTCTGTAGAGGTAGCGCACTTTACCCACACCACAGAACCCATGGCCTCGCACTCCCATTCGGGTGGACCTACGGCGTTCCGACAAAACCGACCTACTGCTATGACACTCTCCCGGCAACTCTGACCAACACCCCTTTTGGGTTCAGTCCTGGGTGGCCCCGTCCCTACCAAAGGCATCAACGGCCACCGTCGTGGCAAAACACACACTGTCCCAAACGGGGACAAGAGATCTCAATACCAACTATGGGCACACAAGGTTATGTGTGCTTACTGGGCCAGGGTAACGCACGCCCATAACCTTCCCTCGTTGGAGGCACCGGCGAGAGGCACGACAATAGACCACATTAGGGACTTCCCATAAAAGGCAAATGTGGTTGCACTGGAAAAAGCTCGGTTCGGTGGCACCTGGCCGACTTAATGATGGAATTTATCCCCAACATATAACAGTGATAACTGATACTCTGCTATCATCTACCAACCTGTAATCCAAGTCATAGAAATATCCAACAAATAATCCAAAGCATAATATCGATATATCAAAATACTCGGAGGATAGCATAACACTTCTATCATGATGAATACAAGAACGATAATGCTACTAATCAATTATCAAGAACTAGCTATCCAACTATGATCCACATGCAATCATCATCTCCAACATCATACTTCAAAACATAATATCAGCTAGCATCATGATGAAAATAAAACTAGCCACTAATAATCCAAAGGCAGCATGACATCCAAAGCAAATACACCAAAATATCATATCCAAAACCACCATGAAAATAATCATAACACGGGCCACTAATAATCCAAGGAAACATGTCATCCATATAATCAGCAAAATATAAGTCCTAGAACTCCAAGCAAATATCATGGCAATAGCAAGATCAAAATAATACTTCGAGAAATGCCATGAACAAATCATACATAGCTAATGCAAATTTTAAACAAGTTCAAATAATTTAAACCATGTCACTGCATTGCAATCATGCAAATGGAGGGTGTGGCTTGCCTAGGGTAGATGAAATCACCGGGAAGAAGTGCGAGAAGCTTGCGGAAAGAATCGCCGAAAAACGTTCTCTCTCGAAGGGGCTGATTAAGGGCAAGGGCAAAATGTTCATTTTCAGAATGTTAAAACATGGTGAAAATTATACCAACAGAACGGGCTCGACGAGATGAAGAAGTGGGCTTTGGAATCACCTCATTTGGAGTTGTGAGCAAAAAGTTGTGATAGTTATTCTGCCAGGGACCTATCTGTAAGAAAATCTTCACAAACAGGCCCTCAGCTGGAAAAATTGAACACGCCTTTTTAGAAAATATGTTTCCCAGAACGGAAAACGCATTCTGGCCCAAAGAAGAGGAGGAGTGCGCTTTCGTGTAGGGAAAGCATACTCTCGGCAGTACGTCTCCACTTATCCATGTCTACAGGGGGCGGGGGTGGGCCTTGAGTCGCTGACGGGTGGGGCCGCGGGGCTGGCTCGGTCGGTCGTCCTCCTCCTCCTGACGGTGCCCGATACAGCAGAGGAAAGGAAGCAGAGCAGGGCGTCGCCGGCGGCTGGCCGGGCTGCTCTGGCCGTCTCCGCCCTGGGCGAGGACACCGACGGGTTCAGGGTGGAGTGTCGCCCCATTCAGAGAGGAAACGGGCGCCGGGGAGGTCTCAGCCGTGATGGTTAGTGGAGACAGAGAGCTCGGCGGCGGCGGTTGACCTCGGGAGCGCGCGACCAAGGTTGCTCTGGTGTTGGGCGAGGACGCGGGGATGATTGCCGGGGTCTAGGTGAGCTCCTGGTGGTGGAATGAGGGAGAGGAGGGCTCGGCATTGAGCCAATTTAGGCGGACCGAGGAGGCGGCCATGGTGGTCAATAGAGGCGAGGAGGGCGGCTCGAGCTCCAGGGAGTGGCCGGGAAGGCTTCTAGGAGTGTGGTGAGGTTGATGGGCTGCTCGGGAGACGAGGGGAGGGGCTTAAATAGCCAGAGGAGGGGTGTGCCACGCTGTCATCGTCGCGAACGCGTGGTCGGCGCCGCGGACGTGTGTGCACGCACATGAGCTCTGAGGTAGGCGATAGAGAGGAACAGGGAGAAGCTCACGGGGCAGAGGAGGCCAAGGGAACACGGGGAGGAAGAAGACGGCGAGCTCTGAGCCAAACCGCCACTGTTTGCCCGTGGGCATGCGGCAGCAAGCGTCGGTGAGGAAGCTGCCGGAGTGGGAGAGTGGTCCAGGGGAACGGCGACGACGAAATGAAGACGCTGGACACGGTCACGCGCGCGAAGGCGACGAGAGGAAGAGAGGCCAAAGCGCAAACGACGTCCTCGACGCGCTGCAGCGCACAAAGCGCGTGAATTAGCATGCCAGCCACGCGGTCACCACGACACAATGAACAGGGAGGTCACGAGAGGCAGGTAAATGGTGTCTAGTGTTATGTCCTTCCAATATGGAGCATTGATGAGGCCATGGCTTGATCTGGGGTGCTATGGTGAAATGGTAATGGGCGTTTGAAGTTTGCTGTATCAAACTTGGCTGTGCACTGCTGATCAACAGAGAATTGATTGGTACCAATGGAGTTGTCTGGGGTGATTAGCTTAGGGAAGACTACGACCCTGGGGAGTTTGAGGAGAAACGGACCAAGGATTAATGTAGTTGCTTTGCAGCTGACCAAAATGGTCCAGAATCAAGATCAAGATGATGCACTCACATAGAGTACCCACTTGAGCTCAAATTTGGCAAGGCTTGGTGATTTGGTCATAAGAAGATGCTATAAAAAGTTGTACCAAATGGATTCACCAAAATGGTACCTTTTCACAAACATTGTCACTAACCAGAAACTTGGAATAATTTTGGAGAAATATTGGCTTGATGAAATGGTTCCAAATTTGGTGGAGAGATGTTATTTGGGTAGGAGCACAATCTGGTAATTTCTCGGGATTAATGAATCAATATAAAATATACTGGCTTCACAACCTGAAAAAATTAATAGAACCAAAGATTTGGTCCTATGCTCACATAGATGATTGGATGGAGCTGAAATTTGGAGGAGTGTGATGATATGAGCACATTAAGGAGTGTGCAAAATTTCAACTCATTTGGAAACTCCTAGCTAGTACTTCCTTCACGATGCCTTTTATCTGACATGAAGTTTGAAAAATTGCTGAGGAAGATTGGCTAGGCAAATAAAGTTTGAATTTTGGCATGAGGCAATGATGTGGATGATATATCATGCCCAAAAAGTTTGGGAACAAACAAGATTGGATAGGTGGCACTTCCTTCACAGAAAGCCACACTGGACAGAGACGAAGAATAATTATTGGGGAATTATTCTTGGGCTAGGACAGAAAAGTTTGGGCATACTTGATCAACATATGACCCAAAGAAATTTTGAGAATTATTTGGAAATTATTGAATGGACAGAAATATAGGTTGCTTCACAACCTAGGGCAAATGAGGTTATTCCTTTAATAAGAAAAGAATTTAGGGTTTGGTCAAGCAGTGAAGTGACATGATCTTGAGAAAGTTTTGAGGATGATGAGTCACTTGGGAGAGGAAATGATGATGATCTCCCAGGTTGCAAGGACATATAACCACTCCAAAAAGAAAAACAGATCAAAAATCAAATAATTCAAAGGAAAAAGGAAAGGGCCAAAAACCAGGTTGTTACAAACCTTCCCCCTTAAAGAAATCTCGTCCTCGAGATTTGGTTGCTCAGGGAACAAGTATGACTTGAGGACAACGCTTTCAACTTGGGTATCCATTTCCTTTATTTATTGTTCCCCGATAATTTCAAATGATCAACTTACCTTGCTCTGGGTGGTTTGCTTCACTTTTCCCAAATTCTGACACGTTTATGCTCACATACCAAATCCTTTTGCTGACGTTGATTTTTCCATATCTATGCTGATATCCAAAAGGATATGAGCATAAATTTCCTTTTACATGAAAACTTTTTACTTCTGCCATCGGGCTTGCTCAAACAAATGCATGTCTTCCGGGTTCAAATAATGTTGAGAATTATGGCCATTTCCTGACGGGATCTGACTGCTCATAGGTGGTACTGATTTATCTTGATTAGTTTCTTGGGCTCGAGCATGAGATATGTACCAAAGATTCGACTGCCTTCTGTTGTGAGCAATATGCAAGGGTATGGACTTATAGTTGTGTCATACCTCAAATATTTACCTCCTGAGACTGGTCCTGACAGGTATGCTGGTGGGAAGATACTTTTCATGATAGGCTGTCCGGGTACTTGGTTCCGCCAGTGGATATACCTGGTCTGAATTGATTGTTCAATTTTTTATTTACCCATGTTGTCGGTATACCCATCTGCGGTAATAGACTATGTGATACTTTAACACTGTTGCTGAAGTCAGACTGCTGAGGTTGCAAAGGAATTCTTAGATCTGACAGGACAGACTTGGATATTCCACACTAACCATTTTTAAGCGGGTCAGCTGAATATGAAGTCCTTGTAGAACAGAGTAATCCTCTGAGGGTATGCCTTTATGGCTCCATATGTAATTATGGCTTTCAACTGACTTGGGTATCCAGACCCTGATGGTCATGCAAAAAACATCATGATACCTTTGCTGTCAGTCTCATCCTTTGACAGTCATGATTTTCTTTGTCAGGGTACCTTACTAAAATAACTTGGCCACACATGTCCTTGATTCTTCGTATGACCATGACTGTGGCTAGTGCAATATTTTTGGCATAATTCCTTGTGCTTCTTTTCTGACCTGGGTCCGCACATATATCACATATACTCGGGGCTTTTGCTGTATAGAGCTCGTTGTTTAGGCCAACCATACAACATGGTGACAATGTTCCATGAGATTTCCTTGTCAGATGCGGGAATAATGACTTTGGTAACCACTGTCAAGACTGTTGATTCTGTGATGTCTTATCCAGATCTTGTCGGTCCTTGTATTACATAAGATGTGTATCTCTGCTTATCTTCATTTGCATGGCTCATGAGGTTGTTGTATCCGTACCTTTCTTAGGTATATCTGATTGATCATTGTTGTATCGCGTATGAGTGACTGATATGACCGGGGATACATGCTCACCATATGTATAGGAATCATATGTAACCGAATACTCGATTTTTGCATCAGACATTTGTCTAGGCAGAGTGATACTTCTGAAAAAATCATTGGGAATCTGACCCTTGAATTGCACTTTCATATACTGCCTACTGACTGTGTCATATCTTCTAGAAATACTGAATATGACATGTGGTGTCGTACTGAAGAAGGCAATGTGTTATGGGTTGAAAGCTATCCGAGTAACTTGTATATCCGGGGATACATCCTCACTATATATGTGGAAAGATGTGTAGCCGAACACTTGATTTCTGAAGAAGACATATGCCTTGACTATCTTGTACTTCTGACAAAATTATTGCGAATCTGATTCTTGAGATGTACTGCCACATACTGCGAACTCACCGTATAATCTCCGAGGACGGTGCAATAGTGTGGTATTGACGCGGGCTGAGTGGTTTAGGAGAGAAGCCATCCGGGTAGCTTGCTGAGGAAGACTCGTTAGCTTCTGCTTGAAGCTTTTGTCTAGGTAGTGTGCAGAAAAAGGCTCGATAGCTTACACACGAAGCTTGTCCTGATTATTGTCCTGCAGAAGCCTAGGTTCCGTACTTGCGATGCTTCTCCTCGGGTTACTGGTTGAGGAAGATTCAGTTCCTTATGTCAGATCACTTGGGTATCTTGCTATGGAGGGCTGGGTGTCTTGGACCGGATTCTGGCCATATCGCACTGAGGGAAATTTTGAGGAGCCTCGCATCATAAGCTTCTTCCGATAGCAGGTGGAGGAAGACTGAGTTTCTTATATCCAAAACTTCATACTGTGATATGCGGACTGAAAGCCATACTCACACCCATAATATTTTGTGGCTGATTACTTGCAGGAGAAAATTTGTTTGACTGTCTTCCTTGATCATACCACATTCTGGCTTTCTTTCGGAGTATAACATATTTCGAGCATCATTCATTGCTGAGCCAAAACTTTGTATATTATCCATACCTTTGACTGAAAAATATACCGTTGGTCTTGCAACTGACTTGTCTTTCTGCTGGCTGGATCATTACTGCTGTGTGGATTTTGTACTAATGTAGACTCGATTTATCCTTACTGTTGTGAGGAGTGCACACAAATGCAAAATTCATTATCAGCATCAAGATCATATATTCCCCATTTCACTGCAGTCGGCTGAGAATTCCATTCTGTTTAGCTGAGTTTCCAAATATTTAAACTCCTTGCTGATTCTTCGAGTCCGGTGTCGGTTGATGAGCAACTTCCATAAGGGGAAATAAGGTAACACCAAGGGCCCAAAAGAAAGAAGCAAAAGAAAAGTCAACTAAACAAAAGCACACAACAATCAATTCACACACAAACAATGTCACATTTTAGTGCTAGTCACACAATATGCATGGCTACTTAAGCACACAAATCTTGCGGGAACTCTGGGATTACAATCTAACATGTTGTGACGGTGTGCACGAGGACGAATAAAGGTGTGGAAGGATTGGTGTAAACAAGGCTACACCAAGTGCTAGATAGCAAGGTAACATCCTTGACTAACTCGGAGGCGAGGACGTAATTGGTAACCATGTAGTGGGACACGAATGTCGCGACCACATTATTATCAAGAGGACGAAAAGATCAGTACTCGTCCAAGAAATAGGATACCGAGAAAAACTGAGTCGGCTGATGTCGTGGAATTGTCACGGCACATGTCCTAGTGTGAGGACTTAGTCGTGGATCCATCGCACTAGCTTAACTTAAAGGGGTTAAACGGGACAAAGGACATAGGGAGTTTATACTTGTTCGGCCCCTTGTGGTGAAGGTAAAGGCCTAATCCAGTTTGAGGTGGTATTACTTATGCTTCGATTACCAGGGAGCGAATACGCTTGACCTAGCTTTCGATCTGTCGTCTCTTGCCCTAAACCGCCGCCGGGTCGTCCCTTTATATACACAGGTTGAAGCCGCGCAGCTTACAGAGTCCCGGCCGGCTCAGGATAACGTGTCCGGCTCAGTGACCAAATATACATGCCTTACAATACAAGTCATACATACATGGCGGTTTACACTTATGGGCTTTAAATCGCCTCTGGCTCTGGGCCTTTAAACGAGTCTCCATAGTGAACTGCCATCTTAAACATCTTTATGGGCTTCAGCTTGATAGACCGCCATGGCTTAACCCGGCCCCTCCTGGGCAGGTTAACCCAATAGTTATCTCCCCAACATTAGGCCCCAGGTTGATTTGAACTTGTTCATGTCAATCTTCAACACTTAGAAAAAACCTTCTTCGCTTATCCTCGCAGTCATCTCCTGGAATTACGGAAAACCGCCATGACATCATCTGTCAATAATTTCGCACAATACCCAGCGTATCTTCGACAGATCCTTACCTTTTAATAATCTCCCGAAAATCGAGGCGACTGATTAATTGGATAACCATTCTTTGGCCTCCTCGTTTTTCGCGCCCACATGTTACCCTTCTCCTTATAAATAGGGTCAGGCAGCCCTCTTTCCATTTTCCTCTCTTTCCTTCTCGTCTTCGACCTCTCTCTGCAACGCATCTGCTCGTCTGAGCACTGCCGTTGCCTCAAAGCTCATCGTCGTCCTCGACCTGGGCCGCTGCATCGACCTGAACGGGACCAGAGAAAAAACACGGTGCCTCTCCTCTGCTCAGTGGATCCAGTAAGTGCCTCTTTCTTCGCTGTAGATCTCCATTAGGGTTTCTCGAAGTTCTTCAGAGCTCATCCTTGTTCTTCAGAGCTCATCCTTGTTCTTTGCTGTAGCTCGTAACTTTGATTCCTACTTAGCACTCCTCCTACAAGGCGGCAGTCGTGATACTTGTTTTTGTTTAACAGACCACCTCCTTCACATAAGGAAAAACCAATCTGAACATATGAACTGTTCCAGCATAAATCTTTGAAACCTGTGTGCTTCAACACATAGTAGAATTCGCTCTTGACAGATCTTGAATATCATTGCTGTCATGGCGGCTTAAATCACCGGCTTACATCACCGGTTTATAATTATACATATATCATTAGGCCCCATCTAAGCCACCACTCTGAACATATACTGTAGTGCTTTACTTCCGGTTTAACTTAAACCGGCAATATTTTCTTTCTTTTAGGCTTTTTTTTCAGAATGCCGCCAAAGACAGTCACTTCATGTAATTGGGTTCCCTCCATTGTCACTGAGAACACGCTCAAAGACTTCGTCAAAATCGGCTTTCTACCAGCAAAAAATGTCATGCATTACCGCGCCCCCGATCCGGCCAAAGAAAGACCTCAGCCAAAGGATGATGAGGTCATTGTTTTTACTGAATCGGGGATTCTCACCGCCCGGTTCTAAATTTTTCTGAGATATTCTGCACTTCTTTCAACTTCATCCTCAAGACATTGGACCCAATTCCGTGTCAAACATCTGTAACTTCCATGTTTTCTGTGAGGTATACCTTCAAGAGGAGGCCAGTGTTGAACTATTTAGAGAATATTCTTATCTGAACCGCCAAAACGAGTTTACGAACGGACCCAGCTTGGAACTTGGTGGAATCTCAATTCAACGAAGAAGAGATGCTATCTTCCCCTATGCTTACTTTCCGAGTCACCCCAAAGATTGGAACCAGACATGGTTTTATTGCAAAGATACCTCTCCGGCTGATGAGAATCCACTGCCGGGTTATCGTGAACAGCGTCTTGACCCAAAGCATCGTCTTCCCAAAAAGCTTACCACTGCTGAACGTGCAAAGCTTGCTCCCACCATTGCAAAGGACAAAGCTCTGCTGGGAAATGGGTTAACTGGCATTGACTTGGTTCGGTGCTGGGTTTCTTGGCGAATCATACCCTTGAGCCCCCGTCTCGGCTTAATGTGTACTTACACTGGCAGTTTAAAGGGTCCACTGCGTCATAGTTCCATGTGTTTAACTGATGAGGCAATCAATGCAATGACAAAAACTCTTCTGAATGAAGATTTGGAAGACTATAGCAAAGTGGGTCTGAACCCTTTCTGCAAACTTAACCCGCCACCGGATGTGAGTCTCTAAATTACTTACTTTTACCTCATCCTTCAAATATTCTATTAACTCAACTTTGATGATTTCCACAGGCTAAATCTAATTTTTGGAAACAGACATATGATCATGAAGCTGCCAAAAAGGCCAGAGCCTCCAAGAAAGCCGCCAGAAAAGCCATCAACAAAAATAAGAGGAAAACAAGTGCATCCAATATGTTTGAACTGAATGACAATTTTGAGTCAGAGGTAGCCCTTGACTCCCTTGGCTCCTTTTTCAATTATCTTATTGACACTGATTGTTATCAGGATGACACGGGGGCCAGCTAAGCAGTTGCAGAAGAGGTAATGATTATTTCCTCCGACTCAGAGCCTTTGCCAAGACAGAAATTTCGACAGGTAACCTGGAAAGTAAGCTTTTCACACCCCTTAGCTCATTTGGATCCTCACTTTCTTTTGAAGCAACAACAGCACGAGAACCGGCGACAGACTCGGACCAACGAAGGTGAAGAATTATCCTCCATCTTACCGAATACTCCAATTCCGCGGAAACGTCGAAACGAGGTCCTTCCAAACTTAACTCTTTTTACCCACTAGCGGGTCACATTTGCCAGCCACTTAATTCTTTTGATTCAAATTTATCAGGAGGCTTCCCGCTCTTACTTTGGTGACTCATCACAGACCCAACTACCAGCTTTCAAAACTGCCCCTGGGTAACAACAGTTATCTTGTATCTTCAACCTTCTTATAATCTTATACATATACTTACTTGTCATAAACCATGCAGTGGACAAGCAAAACCTAGTAAAAAGGCAAAGGTGACCAAGCCGGCCGCAGATCCTAAAGTCCATGAGTCGGAGCAGCAAGTTCCAGCATCAGACGCTCTTGAAGAACAACCGGAAAGAACCTGCTCATGAAACCCCGCCAGAAATTCCTGAACACTCCCATGACCATACAGATGTCAATCCTTTGAACACCGAATCATCGAGTCACTTAAACCGTCAAAAGAACATGGTGAAGATGTTATGATTACTGGCACCAGCTACAGAGAACCGGGACAACCTACTGTCTAGGCCAAGCACTCCGCCAAAGACGAGTTCGTTGAAAGGCGGAAAGTGAGATTTGACATTGATACTCTCAACTGAGCGTCAATGAAGTATTTTTTGGTTATCTCAACCAAGTTCATACCAGTCGCGATCTTGAGATTGACATGGTGAAACAGATGCACCAGAAATATGAGGTATGAATTCCGGCTTAAATAAGTTATGCATATCCTGTCAGCCCCCAAGTCTACTGTGTATAATAGAATAGGTTGTAGATTTAGAATAGCGAGGAGTATAAAACATCTTTGATAAAAAATCCTTCCAAAAGCCGTCTTTCACTTTCAGCGTTAAACTAAATTTTAATGATCAACATTGCATCTGTAGCCCCCAAGGGCCGGTTTAATCAGCATGAATGAACTGGTACTTAGCATTGTTTAAAGATCAAAACTTACTCGTGTAGCCCCCATGAGCCAGCTGTGGTTTTCGGTGGCACAACTGGGTCATCCTAAAGTAGTAATGAAACATGAGCGAATATGCATTAGCCCCCAAGTGATAAGTACTCTTGCTTGCAAAGTGCTTGGGACTGAGCCAGATAATCCGTTGTATGAAGAATTTTTCGGTACACATTAGCCCCCAAGTGCCAAGTGTTATTGCTTGCAAAAGGCTTGGGATTTATATTCCTATACCCGGATATGAATGTGATTGCAAATCCGTGCTTGTACAGAACGCCACTGCTCTCAACTTCAATCTCAGCTGGATGATGCCCAGACTCGGCTGAAGAATCATGAATCTGAGATCTGGAAAGCCGATTCAAAATTCCAATTTAGCGTGGCTGAAAAGGAGAAGCTGAAGACCAATTTTGATGCTGAAAGAAACGCCTGGGCTGTAGAAAAAACGGCTTTGACGCAACGGGCTGAAAAGGCGGAGGCGGCTCTTCAAGAGGTGACAGCTGAGCTGACCGGTTTAAAACACCGTGTATCCCAGATGGTTTCTGCTATCTTTGGTGAGCCGCCTCGTCGGCATCAAAATTGAATCTCTTCTTTTTATATCATAAACCACCACTGACCACTCCACAATTGTTATACAGGTCCAAGGAGCAGCAATCTTAGTCAAGACATGCTGGTGAAACTTAAAGCCGTATATACGCTTGTTGAACAGCTATATACCGGAACTCAGCGCACGCTAGCCACGATGTCTCCAACAAATCAAGGACCCAATCTGCTGAGTGACGTCTTGAAGAAATTGTCAATTCTGCCTGCGAGGATTCAAGAGATAAAACGGTCATGTGCAAGAGCCGGTGCAGTGACGGCCTTGAGCCGTGCTAAGGGATGGCTACCAGAACTAGACCCGGCTGAGATAGCCAGTGGGTATCCATGCTTGAAAGAAAATGGCACTTCTTTTGAACAGAAAGACTTCGCTGCTAGTGTTAAAGAGATACGCCCTCTGGCGACTCTGATTGCTGATGAAACGACTCTCTCAAAATATCAGCCGGCTTATGATGCAGAAAATCAGAAGATGCCCACGTCGGCTTATAAAGTGATGGATCTGATTCTCCCAATCCGTAAGCATACTTTCGTCCCTGAAGTTGATCCGTCCAACCTTATAGATGATGAAGCTGAATTCCAAGCTTTGCGTGGCATTGATTGGTCATCACCCAATTTACACACACCGGAGGACGAGGAACCGGAAAAGGATGATCCAGAAGCTTCAAGTCATCAAGACCAGGAAGATTGATCCGCTGGGCGGCTCAAATATTTGCACTTATGAAAACACTTAATCCTTTGGGCTCATTGAGTCATGTAATAGGCTAGTAAAACTTTGATCTGTTGTGCCATCGTGCACGTTTTTGTTTTGTGCAACAATGCTTGACCCGCCATTTGAAGAGCTATCTTTTGATACTTATGATAACGTTGATTTATGCAGAGGAGATTTATCATTATCCTGCACACAAGTAAATCACAAGTGCCCCGACGGTTTACCACGGGGCGGGTCATAATACCCTATATAAACCACTGGCAACTGAAATAGATCATAACCAGGGCCGGTTTAATCATGATTGAATATATATATAAAATATCATACCTGTGATGTGAAATTAACCACTGCCAGCTTAGCATATCAAAGTAGTTAATGTGATAACCCAAAACTTAGAAGACAATACTCCCAAGTACTTAATATCATCGTATGCTGCCGGTTCACAATATACCTATGTTTGAGCTGTGTTGTGCAACAGACTCTCTTTGGTCTTTCTAACCCGGTCATTACCCCTCTAAGTAGGTCAGAGCTATACTTCATATGAAATAATATTGGCTTGATAGCCGAAATCCTGAGGTAATCAGAGTTGTGCTCTTATGAAATTATCATATTGGTTTGATAGCCGAATTATCAAGGTAATTAGAGTTGTGCTCTTATGAAAGTATCATATTGGCTTGATAGCTGAATTATCAAGGTAACCAGAGTTGTGCTCTTATGAAATTATCATATTGGCTTGATAGCCGAATTACCAGGATAACCAGAGCTGTGCTCTTATGAAATTATCATATTGGCTTGATAGCCGAATTACCAAGATAACCAGAGCTGTGCTCTTATGAAATTATCATATTGGCTTGATAGCCGAATTACCAAGGTAATCAGTGTTGTGCTCTTATGAAATTATCATATTGGCTGGATAGCCGAATTACCAAGGTAATCAAAGCTGTGCTCTTATGACATTATCATATTGGCTTGATAGCCGGAATCAAGAGGGTAGTAACGCTATGTTCTCTTTGGTGAATACACCTATGTTTGAACAGGAAGCCCCCAAGTGATTTGTAAGAATGGTGTTGCGCCGGATCAAGAGGGTAGTAACGCTCTGTTCTCTTTGGTGAATACACCTATGTTTGAACAGGAAGCCCCCAAGTGACCGTTTTGTAATAAAAAAGGCTCATTATTCTTGGAGATAAAACGACAGAGGCCCTGCTTTATCAGGGATGCCGGCTTTATTATAATCATCATAATATATACATTGTCAAAATATGTACACTGTAAGAGCCGGTGGCTAAAGTATAGTAAGGCCGAAGATGAGCAATATTCCACGGCCGGTGGGTCTCCTCCTCCGACTGACGTGAATCCTTGTGTTCTCGAATGTCGATAAGGTAGTACGATCCATTATTCAGATTTTTGCTGACCACAAAGGGTCCTTCCCAAGGTGGGGATAACTTGTGCATATCAGTTTGATCCTGGAAAAGCTAGAGCACCAAGTCACCTTCTTGAAAAGTTCTGGTTTTAACCCGGCGGCTGTGATAACGGCACAGATCTTACTGGTAAATCGCCGAAAGAGCCGCCGCAAGGTCCCGCTCCTCATCCAATAAGTCAAGTGCATCCTGACGTGCTCTTTCATTATCAGCTTCAACATAAGCCGCCACACGAGGTGAATCATGACGGATGTCACTGGGGAGAACCGCCTCTGCTCTGTAGACCCTGAAGAAAGGCGTGTAACCCGTAGATCTATTGGGGGTAGTATTGATACTCCATAACACTGAGGGTAACTCCTCCACCCAACAACCCGGCGTCCACTGTAAGGGAACCATAAGCCGGGGTTTGATGCCTCTTAGGATCTCCTGATTGGCTCTCTCGGCTTGACCATTAGACTGGGGGTGAGCCAGTGATGATACATCAAGCAGGATATGCTCACGTTGACAAAATTCTGTCATAGCACCCTTTGATAGATTAGTGCCATTATCAATTATGATACTGTGAGGAAAGCCAAAACAAAAAATCAACTTTTTGATGAATTGAACCGCCGTCGCCGCGCCACATTTACTGACCGGCTCTGCCTCAACCCACTTTGTAAATTTGTCAACCGCCACCAAGAGGTGTGTCTTTTTATCTTTGGACCTTTTGAAAGGCCCAATCATATCAAGCCCCCAGACTGCAAACGGCCAAGTAATTGGAATCATCCTCAATTCTTGAGCCGGCACATGAGCTCGTCGTGAAAACTTCTGACAACCATCACATTTACTTACCAGATCCTAAGCATCAACATGAGCCATCAGCCAATAAAACCCGTGACAAAAGGCTTTAGCCACGAGAGATTTAGAGCCGGCATGATGACCACAATCTCCTTCATGAATCTCACGAAGAATCTGACGGCCCTCTTTAGGAGAAACACAATGTTGAAACGCCCCTGTGACACTGCAATGATGTAGCTCTCCATTGACAATTATCGTTGACCTAGACCGCCGGGTTATCTGCCTGGCTAAAGTTTCATCTTCAGGTAACTCGCCCCGGGTCATATAAGCTAAGTATGGGACTTTCCAATTAGGAATAGCAAGAAGAGCCGCCACCAGCTGTGCCTCTGGGTCAGGAATAGCAAGATCTTCTTCTGTAGGCAACTTGACTGAGGGGTTATGCAGAATATCCAAGAAAGTGTTAGGTGGCACCGACTTACGCTGAGAGCCTAACCGACTTAAAGTATCAGCCGCCTCGTTTTTCCTGCGATCAACATGCTCAACTTGATAACCCTTGAAGTGACCCACCAAAGCATCAACCTCTCAACGATAAGCCGCCATGAGTGGGTCCTTAGAATCCCAAGTACCTGAAACTTGTTGGGCTACCAGATCTGAGTCGCCAAAGCACCTCACCCCCGCTTAAGTTCATCTCCTTAGCCATCCGAAGACCGTGGAGCAAGGCCTCATATTCAGCTGCATTGTTAGTACAAGGGAACATCAGCCGAAGAACATAGGAAAATTTATCACCTCGTGGGGAAGTCAATACAACTCCAGCCCCCGAGCCTTCCAACTGCCTGGACCCATCAAAGTGAATAGTCCAATATGTGTTATCCGACTTCTCCTCAGGCATGTGCAATTCTGTCCAATCATTGATGAAATCCACAAGTGCTTGAGATTTGATGGCTGTACGAGGCGCATACTTTAAACCATGAGGTCCAAGCTCAATGGCCCATTTAGCTACCCGACATGTGGGTTCTCGATTCTGAATTATATCCCCTAGAGGGGTAGAACTAACCACAGTGATAGGATGACCCAGAAAATACTACTTAAGCTTCCGACTAGCCAAAAAAACCATACACAAGCTTCTGCCAATGTGGATATCTCTGTTTGGACTCAATTAGGACCTCACTGATATAGTAAACTGGCCGTTGAGCTGGATATTCTTTGCATGTTTCCTTCCTCTCCACCACAATGGCGACACTAACAGCTTGGCTATTGGCAGTCACATATAACATGAAAGGCACCTTATCAATGGGAGCAGCAAGAACGGGCGGCTCAGCCAACTGTTTCTTCAAATCATCAAATGCTTGATTAGCAGCATCACTCCAGACAAAGTGATCTGTTTTCTTCATCATCTGGTACAGTCGTATAGCCTTTTCACCTAGCCGACTTATGAACCGGCTTAAGGCCGCAATACGACCTGCCAGACGTTGAACATCATTGACACATGCCGGCTTAGCCAAGGAAGTGATGGCCTTGATCTTCTCCGAGTTAGCTTCAATGCCTCTGTTGGAAACTAGAAAACCCAAAAGCTTACCAGCTGGTACACCAAAAACACACTTGGCCAGGTTAAGCTTCATCTTATAAACCCGGAGATTGTCAAAGGTCCCCTTTAGATCATCAATCAGGGTCTCCTTCTTTCTGGATTTCACCACAATGTCATCCACATAAGCATGAACATTACGTTCGATTTGATCATGAAGGCAATTTTGCACACCGTTGGTAAGTCGCCTGGGGACTCTTGAGCCCAAAAGGCATGGACACATAGCAGAAGGCTCCAAACGAAGTAATGAAGGCTGTCTTCTCCTGGTCCTTAACTGCCATTTTGATCTGATGATAACCAGAATAAGCATCCAAAAAGCTCAAACGCTCAACACCTGTCGTAGCATAAACAATTTGATCAATACGAGGGAGGGCAAAAGGATCAGCCGGACAAGCTTTATTTAAGTCCGTGTAATCCACACACATACGCCAAGTGCCGTTCTTCTTAAGCACTAGCACCGGGTTAGCCAACCACTCAGGATGAAAAACTTCAACAATGAACCCAGCCGCCAAGAGCTGGGGCATTTCTTCACCAATGTCCTTGCGCTTCTCTTCATTAAAACGATGAAGAAACTGCTTGACCGGCTTAAACTTCGGATCAATATTGAGAGTGTGCTCGGCGAGTTCTCTCGGTATACCCGGCATGTCAGAAGGCTTCCATGCAAAGATGTCCCGGTTCTCATGGATGAACTCGATGAGCGCGCTTTCCTATTTTGGATCCAGATTAGCACTGATGCTGAACTGCTTGGATGAATCGCCAGGAATGAAATCAACCAGCTTGGTGTCGTCTGCCGACTTAAACTTCAAGACTGGGTCATGCTCCGTAGTTGGCTTTTTCAAAGATGTCATATTGGCCGGGTCAACATTGTCTTTATAAAACTTCAATTCCTCTGTTGCGCAGACAGACTCAGCATAGGCTGCATCACTTTCCTCGCACTCCAAAGCTATCTTTCGTCTTCCATGCACCGTAATGGTCCCCTTGTGACCCGGCATTTTGAGCTGCAGATAAACATAACAAGGCCTTGCCATGAACTTAGCATAAGCCGGCCGTCCAAACAGGGCATGATAAGGGCTCTTGATCTTCACCACTTCAAAGGTGAACGTCTCAGACCTGGAATCATGATCATCCCCAAATGCAACCTCCAGAGCTATTTTACCAACCGGGTATGCCGACTTACCAGGCACCACACCGTGAAAGACAGTGTTTGACGGCTTAAGATTTTCATCAGTCAACCCCATGCGACGGAAGGTTTCATAATAAAGGATATTGATGCTGCTACCTCCGTCCATGAGCACCATAGTGAATTTATATCCTCCAACCTGAGGCGCTACCACCAAAGCCAAGTGACCCGGATTGTCAACCCGGGGCGGGTGATCCTCAAGACTCCACACAATGGGCTGCTCAGACCATCGCAAGTAACGGGGAACTGCCGGCTCAGCGGCGTTCATAGCCCTTTTATGGAGCTTCTGATCCTGCTTGCATAAACATGTGGTGAAGATGTGGTACTGCCCACTATTTAGTTGCTTTGGGTTACTTTGATATCCAGATTGCTGTTGCTGATTCCCCTGACCGGACTATTGATGATAACCGCCCTGATTGCCTTGATTGCTTTGGTGACCCTGAAAACCGGAATTAGAACCGCCACCACCGTAACCCGGGGCATGAGAACCGGAACCTGAGCCGCCTCCTGGCCCATGATTGTTCTGGAACAAGTCAGAATTTTGAAACTCTTTCATAATCTAGCAGTCCTTCCAAAGGTGCGTGGATGGCATTTCCCGTGAACCATGCTTTGGGCAATTCTGATTCAACAGCTGCTCTAGATTTATACCTGACCCTCCTGCCCGAGGAGGTGGCTTTCCTTTACAATGCTGACCATTGTTTTGCGTGTTGGTATTGGCCACAAAATCTGAATTATTATCAGCCTTGCATTTACCGTTACCAGACTGACTCGTCGGGTTATGATGCTAGCCCTTGGTGTTGCCACTCTTCTTTCCCTTTCCCGGCTTTTCATCATCAGACTCGGGGTCCTTGGTACCATCAGAGTCGGAATACTTAATAGAGCCGCCATCAGCTCCCCCATATCATTGCAGTGGCGCTTGAGTCATCCTAACTTCTGTTTAAGAGACAAAAAACGACAATTCTTCTCTAACATGAGGACCGCTGAGCCGGCATTGATGTTATCTGATGAATGGAGGATGGCTTTGACCCGGCGCACCAAATGGGTTGTTGACTCGCCCTCCTCTTGGGCACAGGCATCTAAATCCACAATCGACATGGGTTGTTTGCACGTATCTTTAATATTTTCGATGAACCGGGCCTTCAACTCAGCCCACGACCCAATTGAATTGGCAAGCAGTCCCTTTAGCCAAGTACGGGCCATCCCATCCAGCATCATGGTGAAATATTTAGCACACGCAGCATCGCTGACTTCCAGCAGCTCCATGGCCATCTCGTAACTCTCAATCCATGCCTCAGGGGGTAAGTCGGCTGTGTAGTTGGGCACCTTACGAGGTCCTTTGAAATCCTTGGGTAGACGCTCATTACGTAGAGCCGGCACTAAACATGGTACACCCGTGCTTCTAGAGGTCACGCCTGCCTCCATCGAAGTTGTTGGATAAACCGGAGATGGTTGATGAGCCGCGTACTGAGCTGCCAGCTCAGCCTGCCGACGTGCTCTATCCTGATCCATCAGGGCCTGAATATTATGGGGCGGGTCATGTCCAAGGGGCGAGTTACAACGCTGCTCACTGCTTGATACTAATGGGGAGTCCATGTGTCTGCTATAACTCCGGCTTGGGTGAGGGGTTGAGTGGATCCTCTCACGACTGTAAGAATAAGCCTCCTGCTGAACCAATGCTGTCTGAAGGAGCTCTCTAGCCCTCCATGTTTCAACCACCGCTGGAGACTCGCCTTCAACTGGGAGAGCCGCCAATCGCGACGCCGCAGTGATCATGTTATCCAAAGGGTTAGATTAATGACCGGTGGTATCGGCACGTGTTGTGGTAGGATATTATTCTGACGGGGCGGGTCCGTCATGCGCTGTTGAGCCGGCGCTCTAGTCCCAGGCGCGGCTACTACCCGGTTTACCCCTAGCGGGTCACTGGTCCCTGCACCAGGTGTGTTGAAGAGGTTCCTCGCCTCGTAAACCGGAGGCAGATGACTCCAGTGCCTTCTCCTCAGGACTTCGTTTGAAGTGTTATGATCCAATGAAAGCCGGAAGGAATCAGCGTGGATTCGTTGCGCCTGAGCATCCAAAGCGGCCCGTTCCATAGTCATCCTAGCATTCTCTGTCGCCAGGTCTTCCTTGGATTGTGCTATCTCGTCACGTAATTTTGCAACCTCCGCGTTATGTTGATCTTGATTCGCCGGGTTAACATATGCTGCTAACAATGTTGTCAAATTATCCAGCAAATCAGTCAAAACCTGAGCTGGTGGGCGCACAGGTCCTCCCGCCCCGGCTGCCGTTGCTGTTGCTGACCCGGAAATCATTGCCGCCGCAGTCGTAGAATTCTGCGCTGGCTGTGTACCGGCCATGAAGATTGCGACCCGGTTCGGCGGCTCATAGGTGTCCGGAATACTGTCGCCATCGGCACAGCCCCCAAGCCTGCCATCCTGCAGTTGATACAATGAAGTAGTCTCGCCCGTGGACGACTCACCATCAGAATAGATGGTCGTCTCACCGTCAGACATGCATCCTTCCTCAAATTCCGCCCCATGGATGAATCCCACAAAGGCACATTTTGCGGTGGGCTGCACTCAGGCGGGTCACTCATGCTGAGCCATTTCGATGATGTCGGTGCAGATGTCCGGCTCAGGGCCCGGTTCGCCGATTTTGCCGATGAAGACGTGGATTCCGCTAAAGGGGACCCGGTACCCATACTCAATTGAGCCGGCATCGGGGCCCCAGCCTGCATCGTCGATGTAGAGCTTGTCGCGACGTCTCTTGGTCATCCGGCCCACAGCGTATCCCTTGGTCCCTTCGAAGTTGCCCTTCAAGAACTCAAAACCACCGTGCGCTGGCCCCACGGTGGGCGCCAACTGTCGTGGAATTGTCACGGCAGATGTCCTAGTGTGAGGACTTAGTCGTGGAGCCATCGCACTAGGTTAACTTAAAGGGGTTAAACGGGACAAAGGACACACGGAGTTTATACTGGTTCGGCCCCTTGCGGTGAAGGTAAAGGCCTAATCCAGTTTGAGGTGGTATTACTTATGCTTTGATATCCAAGGAGCGAATACGCTTTACCTAGCTTTCGATCTGTCATCTCTTTCCCTAAACCACCGTCGGGTCGTCCCTTTATATACACAGGTTGACGCCCCGCGGCTTACAGAGTCCCTGCCGGCTCATAACAACGTGTCCGGCTCGGTGACCAAATATACATGCCTTACAATACAAGTCATACATACATGGCGGTTTACACTTATGGGCTTTAAATCGCCTCTGGGCTCTGGGCCTTTAAACGATTCTTTATAGTGAACCGCCATCTTAAACATCTTTATGGGCTTCATCTTGATAGACTGCCATGGCTTAACCCGGACCCTCCTGGGCGGGTTAACCCAATAGTTATATCACCAACAGCTGACATTGCCCTTTTTATGATGACCGAGACCACTAAGGGTTGCCAACACGAAAAGATAAAAAGGACGATCCGGTATAGAAGTGTAACACCCACGATGCGGCTATATCTCCCACGTGTCGAGGCACGACTTGGAGGCATAACCGCATGGTGGTTTTGTCGCAAGAAGGGTCATCTTCACACAATCCCATGTAATGAACAAGAATGGGATAAAGAGTTGGCTTACAATCGCCACTTCACACAATATATTAATTAAACATACATCATTGAGAGTACACACATAGTCCGACTACGGACAAATACAAATGAAAAGAAGATAATCCCAAATGTTAGATCCCCGATCGTCCCAACTGGGCTCCACTACTGATCATCAGGAAACGAAACGTAGTAATGACCAAGTTCCTCGTTGAACTCCCAGTTGAGTTCGGTAGCATCCCCTGCACTGGTATCATTGGCACCTGCAACTGTTTTGGTAGAATCTGTGAGTCACGAGGACTCGGCAATCTCAAAACCCGCGAGATCAAGACTATTTAAGATTATGGGTAGGATGGGGTAATAAGGTGGAGCTGCAGCAATCACTAAGCAAATATGGTGGCTAACATACGCAAATAAGAGCGAGAAGAGAAGCAACGCAATGGTCGATAAGCTAGAAGTGATCAAGAAGTGATCCTGAAACCACTTATGTCCAAACATAACCCAAACCGTGTTCACTTCCCGGACTCCGCCGAAAGAGACCATCACGGCTACACACGCAGTTGATGCATTTTTAATTAAGTCAAGTGTCAAGTTCTCTACATTTGCCACATAACTGCGGGCATGGCTTTTGAAAGTTTATACCCTGCAGGGGTGTCCCAACTTAGCCCATCACAAGGTCTCACGGTCAACGAAGGATATTCCTTCTCCAGGGAAGACCCGATCAGGCTCGGAATCCCGGTTACAAGACTTTTCGACAATGGTAAAACAAGACCAGCAAAGCCGCCCGATGTGCCGACAAATCCCGATAGGATTCGCACGTATCTCGTTCTCAGGGCACACCGGATGGGAAAGACGTCGAGTTGGCATAGACCCAGGTTGCCCAGGGGGCGCCAGACATCGCCTAGGTTGGACCAACACTCGGAGGAGCACTGGCCCGGGGGGTTTAAAATAAAGATGACCCTCGGGCTCGCGAAAACCCAAGGAAAAAAGGCTTAGGTGGAAAATGGTAAAACCAAGGTTGGGCCTTGCTGGAGGAGTTTTATTCAAAGCGAACTGTCAAGGGGGTCCCATAAATCCCCAACCACGTAAGGAATGCAAAATCAAGGAACATAACACCGGTGTGACGGAAACTAGGGCGGCAAGAGTGGAACAAAACACCAGACATAAGGCTGAGCCTTCCACCCTTTACCAAGTATATAGATGCAATAATTAAATAAGAGATATTGTGATATCCCAAAATATCCATGTTCCAACATGGAACCAACTTCATCTTCACCTGCAACTAGCAACGCTATAAGAAGGGCTGTGCAAAAGCGGTAACTTAGCCAAACAACGGTTTGCTAGGAAAGGATGGTTAGAGGCTTGACATGGCAATATGGGAGGCATGATAAACAAGTGGTAGGTGGCGCAAGCATAGCGATAGAGCGAACATCTAGCAAGCAAAGATAGAAGTGATATTGAGGGTAATGGTCATCTTGCCTGAGATCCCGCAAGGAAGAAGAACGAGTCCAAGAAGAAGACAAACGGACGTAGTCGAACGAATCCTCATAACTCCAGAACGAAACCGAAGCTAACGGGAGAAGCAAATCGGAAAGAAGCAAGCAACATGGTAAACAACCATCACATAAGCATGGCATGATGCAAAATCAAGTATGATGCATGTCCGGTTTAATGAGGCATGGCATGGCAAAGTGCACAAACAATACTACAAATTAAGTGGAGCTCAATATGCAACAAGTTGCATATTGACGAAACACCACATTCAATATTTAGTTCTCTCTTGTTTATGTACCCAACAATATTAAATGTTGATTAACGTGGCAAGAGGTGAAGCATAAGTAAACTAACTATTTAGGCAAGTTTAAATGAGGTCGGAACAACAAATAACAATTCCGGAAAATCCTCATATGCGTATTTCGAATTTGCTACTGTTCAGCCCTAAACACAATTTTAATGTTGTTAAACAGCAAAATAAAGTGCACCATGTTAAACTAGGCATTTTTCTACCCCATTTACATATAAAGTTTTTTAAATTCGGAGCTACGGTTATTTAGTTATGAAATAAAACATTTTAACATGGCATTTATGCAAATTTAATCAAACATCATTTTAAACATTTAAACATGGATGAAAACAGCATATTATGAAACTAGACAAAATTCTATGCATTTTACATATATAATGTTTTTACATATGGTGCATGGTTATTTAGTTATTAAATGCATGAACAACAAGGGTTTTTCTGCAAAACATGCGCTCTCTGGATAATTTAGCAAATTCCCAGATCTGGAAAAAAACGTACGTGGGCTGAATCTAGCTGGCCCGATAGTGTACATGAGAGGGGCTGGAGAGGGCTGCTCACCCATGGGCTCGGCCCAGTCGGTGGAAGACAGGCCGGCAAGGGGGCACGCTAGATCTGGTGGCGATCGAGGCCTCCTGGTCCACGCGGGCAAGGTCAACGCACGCGGGCGAGCGCTCGTTTCCCTCGCGTACAAAGATGAGCGGGCGAGGCAGAAGCAGGGCACGACGGCGGCAGCGGGAACTTCATGCACGACGGAGCGACGAGAATGAGATGAGATCGCCGGATCCGAGGCTAGGGAGGTGATGGAGCTCCATTCAGAGGAAGCTCGCAGCAGATCAGGCGGACACGAGGCGGGGTCCTGGTTCAGAGAGAGATGTGAGAGGAGGGTCTAGAAAGCAGGGGAGGGGAAGGAAGGAACGAAGCGGGGCTCATCTGCTGGTTGGCTGGACGGCGAGGCAAGGAGAGCCAGGACGGGTGCTGGAGGCGTGGACGAACGGCGGCGCGGGGAAGGCGCTTCTGACGCGGGGCTGCGAGGACGGACGTGGGGTGGACTGCTGCCGACACTGGGGGTGCTCGGGCGCCATGAGCAGGGGATGCCTTGCTCCGGTCGAGGCAGAGGAGAAGCGAGGTGGTGGTTGCGGGAGCAGAGGGGCTCGGATGGCCCTCGGTCAAGAGGCGGGCAGGGATCGGGTGGAGGCGCGCGAGGTGGATGGCAAGGGGTTGGTTTGGTGTTGAAAACGAGGGGGATTTAGCTAGTGGCAGCGCGATGGGACAAGAAGACTAGGTTTTAGGGTTGCTGGTTTATACTATATAGCAGGTCGGTTAGGTAAGGGCTAAGTTGCGTCCCTCCGATCGAAATCGGGCGGTTGTGAATAAATAGTCTAGGACAGTCAAAGAAGAAACCGAAGATATTTAGGGGATGTTTGGGGATGATCCGAATCCAATGGTGATGACTGAGCGGGTTGGGTACGGGTATGTTTTCGGACGAGCAAGCGAGGAGATCTGAGATAGGTTGACAACGACAAGGTGCCTGACAAAAGGCCACGGAGAAGAAGAGAGAAGAGAGCGGTCCCGTTGATATGAGATGAGGTCAATAAAGACGAGGAAGAATCAGCAACTATGAGCAGATGCAAGTTTTGAGAAAACATGTGAATGCAATGCAGATGATGACATGATGAATGCAATAAACAGATAAAGCACATGGCGGCAACGAAATAACTGGAAGGCGTCTGGAGCGTCGGTCTTGGGGCGTTACAAGAAGCATGTCTATCATCGAAACGATAGGCGGGGCTGAAAGAAGGATATTGGTGTGATACCTGAGCACCATTTCTGCAAACAGTGTCGGGATCAATTGGCATTAGTCTGCTGGGACAGAAATGACGCCAAACACCGAAGAACAAGCAAGAAAAGAAACTGGAAGAATGCAGGGGCTGACCTATAGTGGATCCGAACCGATGCTAGCTACACTCACAAGATAATAAGGCTATATGCATGCTATGCAACAAACAAATGCAACAGCCAAATGCAATAAACAAGGCATACTCTATACTACTGATTTCTATCGCTTTCTACCGCTCGCGCTGACTAGGGCGTCCTACAGCGAGACCTGCTCTGATACCAAGCGTTGTGGCACCCCGACTCAGAGAAACCGGAACGCCCCGTAGATCGAGATGAAGTCTTCTGGAATACGGCACTGCTTGACATAGAACAAATCAACTCTTATTACAAAGGATAAATACAAGGGTCTGATGTTACAAAGGATCACATCAGCATGGCGACACTATGAAGCGATACTACACTTGCTCTATACTAGCAGCGAAACAACTCGTAGCAGTGGAATACTTCTAGGAGCGGAACAACGACGAAGGTGGTGAACTCCAATCCGCATGGACTCTGGCTGGGACACGATCTAGCTCACACAAACGGACACCTCGACAAACAATCAAGCAATCACGGCATCACCTGCAATCTGGCATGACACGCCAGGTCAGTACTTTGAATGTACTTGCAAGCTCACAACAACCAAAAGGATCAAGGCAAAAAACAACATAGCATTAACAGGTTAATTAATTAATTGCTACCATGATACGAAAGCAACTACCAAGCATGATATGAAACTACTACAATACTGATAAATCACCATCTCAGATCTCAATAACCATCTCACTCTTGGCTAACCGGCCAAGTAATATACCATCTCGATCACCTCGTGATCCATCTGATCACCTCGTGATCAAACATCCACATGATCACCTCATGATCAAAACATCCACATGATCACTTCATGACCACATCACAAAATGAATGATCATCCTCAAGATCATCCAACATCATCATTAACATCCTACCAAGCTGTTATTGCTCACAATATATCAACATATACATCACCTATAAGTCATTCTGTCTTGGGAGTGTTGATTGAACGGTGTGACCTAGTAAGAACTTGTGCCCATGACCGAGGACGCGGTTATCGATAGATTAAACACACACACTCTGCAGAGGTAGCGCACTTTACCCACACCACAGAACCCATGGCCTCGCACTCCCATTCGAGTGGACCAATGGCGTTCCGACAAAACTGACCTACTGCCATGACACTCTCCCGGACACTCCGACCAACACCCCTTTTGGGTTCAGTCCTGGGTGGCCCCGTGCCTACCAAAGGCATCAACGGCCACTGTCGTGGAAAAACACACACGGTCCCAAACGGGGACAAGAGATCTCAATACCAACTATAGGGACACAAGGTTATGTCTGCTTACCGGGCCAGGGTAACGCACGCCCATAACCTTCCCTCGTTGGAGGCACCGGCGAGAGGCACGACAATAGACCGCATTAGGGCCTTCCCATAAAAGGCAAATGTGGTTGCATTGGAAAAAGCCCGGTTCGGTGGCACCTGACCAACTTAATGACGGAATTTATCCACAACATATAACACTGATAACTGATACTCTGCTATCATCTACCAACCTGTAATCCAAGTCATAGCAATATCCAACAAATAATCCAAAGCATACTATCTATATCAAAATACTCCGAGGATAGCATAACACTTCTATCATGATGAATCCAAGAACGATAATACTACTAATCAGTTATCAAGAACTAGCTATCCAACTATGATCCACATGCAATCATCATCTCCAACATCATACACCAAAACATAATATTAGCTAGCATCATCATGAAAATAAAACTAGCGACTAATAATCAAAAGGCAGCATGACATCCAAAGCAAATACTCCAAAATATCATATCCAAAACCACCATGAAAATAATCATAACACGGGCCACTAATAATCCAATGCCAAC
The DNA here is from genome assembly GCF_018294505.1 of Triticum aestivum. Taxonomy (NCBI): domain Eukaryota; kingdom Viridiplantae; phylum Streptophyta; class Magnoliopsida; order Poales; family Poaceae; genus Triticum; species Triticum aestivum. The sequence goes on from NC_057814.1 coordinate 358,453,940, forward strand.
ATGTCATCCATATAATCAACAAAATATAAGTCCTAGAACTCCAAGCAAATATCATGGCAATAGGAAGATCAAAATAATACTCCGAGAAATGCCATGAACAAATCATACATAGCTAATGCAAATTTTAAACAAGTTCAAATAAATTTAACCATGTCACTTCATTGCAATCATGCAAATGGAGGGTGTGGCTTGCCTGGGGTAGATGAAATCACCGGGAAGAAGTACGAGAAGCTCGCGGAAAGAATCACCGAAAAATGTTCACTCTCGGAGGGGCTGATTAAGGGCAAGGCAAAAATGGTAATTTTCATGATGTTAAAACATGGTGAAAATTATACCAACAGAACGGGCTCGACGAGACGAAGAAGTGGGCTTTGGTATCACCTCATTTGGAGTTGTGAGCAAAAAGTTGTGATAGTTGTTTTGCCAGGGACCTATCTGTAAGAAAATCTTCACAAACAGGCCCTCAGTCGGAAAAACTGAACACGCCTTTTCAGAAAATATGTTTTCCAGAAGGAAAAACGCATTCTGGCCCGAAGAAGACGAGGAATGCGCTTTCGTGTAGGGAAAGCATACTCTCGGGAGTACGTCTCCACTTATCCACGTCAGCAAGGGCGAGGCCGGGCCTTGAGTCTCTGACGGGTGGGGCTGCGGGGCTGGCTCGGTCCGTCATCCTCCTCCTCCCAATGGTGCCCGACAGATCAGAGGAACGGAAGCAGAGCAGGGCATCGCCGGCGGTTGCCCGGGCTGCTCCGGCCGTCTCCGCCCTGGGCGAGGACACCGACGGGTTCCGGGTGGAGCGCCGCCCCCATTTTGAGAGGAAACGGGCGTCGGGGAGGTCTCCAGCCGCGGTGGTTAGCGGAGACAGAGAGCTCGGCGACGACGGTTGACCTCGGGAGCGCGCGGCCAAGGTGGCTCCGGTCGTGGGGCGAGGACGCGGGGATGATCGCCGGGGTCTGGGTGAGCTCCTGGTGGTGGAATGAGGGAGAGGAGGGCTCAGCATTGAGCCAATTTAGGTGGAACGAGGCGGCGGCCATGGTGGACAATAGAGGCGAGGAGGGCAGCTCGAGCTCCAGGGAGTGGTCGGGGAGGCTTCTAGGAGTGTGGTGAGGTCGATGGGCTGCTCGGGAGATGAGGGGAGGGGCTTAAATAGCCAGAGGAGGGGTGTGTCGTGCTGCCGGCACCGCGGACGCATGTGCACACGCATGAGCTCCGAGGTAGGCGACGGAGGAGGAACAGGGAGAAGCTCATTGGGCAGAGGAGGCCAAGGGAACACGGGGAGGAAGAAGACGGCGAGCTCCGAGCCAAACCGCCACTGTTCGCCCGTGGGCACGTGGCGGCGAGCGTTGGTGAGGAAGTTGCCGGAGGGGGAGAAGGGTCCATTGGAACGGCGAAGACAAGATGAAGACGCTGGACACGGTCACGCGCGCGAAGACGATGAAATGAAGAGAGGCCAAATCACAAACGACGTCCTGGACGCGCCGCAGTGCACAGAGCGCGTGAATTGGCATGCCAGCCGCACGGTCACCATGACACAACGAACAGGGAGGTCACGATAGGCAGGTAAATGTTGTCTGGCGTTATGTCCTTCCAAGATGGAGCATTGATGAGGCCATGGCTTGATCTGGGATGCTATGGTTAAATGGTTATGGGCATATGAAGTTTGTTGTATCAAACTTGGCCGTGCACTGCTGATCAACAGTGAATTGATTGGTGCCAATGCAGTTGTCTGGGGTGATTAGCTTAGGGAAGACCATGATCCTGGGGACTTTGAGGAGAAACGGACCAAGGATTAATGTAGTTGCTTTGCAACTGACCAAAATGGTCCAGAATCAAGATCAAGATGATGCACTCACATCGAGTACCCACTTGAGCTCTAATTTTGCCAGGCTTGGTGATTTGGTCATAAAAAGATGCTGTAAAAAGTTTGTACCAAATGGATTCACCCAAATGGTATTTGTTTCACAAACATCCTCACTGACCAGAAACTTGGAATAATTTTGGAGAAATATTGGCTTGATGAAATGGTTCCAAATTTGGTGGAGAGATGTTATTTGGGTAGGAGCACAATCTGGTAATTTCTCAGGATTAATGAATCAATATAAAATATACTTGCTTCACAACCTGAAAATATTAACAGAATCAAGGATTTGGTCCTGTGCTCACATATATTATTGGATGGAGCTGAAATTTGGTGGAGTGTGATGATATGAGCACATTAAGGAGTGTGTAAAATTTCAACTCATTTGGAAACTCCTAGCTAGTACTTCCTTCACAGTGCCTTCTGTCTGATAGAAAGTTTGAAAAATTGCCGAGGAAGATTAGCTAGGCAAATAAAGTTGAATTTTGTCATGAGGCAATGATTTGGATGATATATCATGCCCAAAAAGTTTGGGAGCAAACAAGATTGGATAGGTGGCACTTACTTCACAGAAAGCCACACTGGACAGAGATGAAGAATAATTATTGGGGAATTATTCTTGGGCTAGGACAGGAAAGTTTGGGCATATTTTATCAACATATGACCCAAAGAAATTGTGAGAATTATTTGGGAATTATTGAATGGACAGAAAGATAGGTTGCTTCACAACCTAGGGCAAATGAGGTTATTCCTTTAATAAGAACAGGAATATTCCCCAAGAAAAGAATTTAGGGTTTGGTCAAGCAGTGAAGTGACATGATGCTGAGAAAGTTTTGAGGATGATGAGTCACTTGGGAGAGGAAATGATGATGATCTCCCAGGTTGCAAGGCCACAGAACCACTCCAAAAAGAAAAACATATCAAAAATCAAATAATTCAAAGGAAAAAAGAAAAGGGCCAAAAACCAGGCAGTTACACAATGGGAGCACAAACGAGTAGCAAGGATGAAGCGTTTGGGATATTCGAGATGTCGGAAACGGTTATATAGGGACAACTATATGCATCAAGGCTCCCTATCCCCGATGGTTTCTGGGTCGTGTGGGAAGGACACCCCTATCGCCATCACTCACTAGGCGACGGTTCCAAATGCTATCGCGGAAAGGGGTTAAAAACCGTTTTTATAGCACCGACATGTACCAGTGTACGATGACTAACTAAACCGGATGGCATGAGATAATTATATGATGTCTTTAGTAAACAGGTTCGCATGACATAATTCACATACATGTTATCTACGTAATTAGGATCACATGATTTAATTCACATATGTGATTTATATGCTAAGCAGAGGGCATTCGCATATATGATGTCTGAACTATGAACATGGTGTTGAATATTGTATATATGATGTCTAAACTATGCAATGCAAGACACCATATGCATGATATGAGCTATAACCGTGCCAAGTCAGAGCATACACCTCGGTGGGGTAATATGACTGGTCATGTCTCTGAATCCATCTCTGAGGAGCTATCGGGACCCGGCAACAGATTTGCTTTGACAGGTAGCACTGTCTGCTCTGAAGACCTTGTTTTCACTCCAGATTTTTCCATCACCCACTTAAATGGCAGATTCACAGGAAGAGTAGTTTAATGTACAAACATTGTCGACAAATGGAAATGTAATGAAGAAAAGGATGGGCAAGATATCATTCAAATGTATGATGCCTAGTTAAATAGGATGGCATTGCATATTTCAGATATATTATGGCTAGCTAAAAGAGATGAGACTGCATAATTCCCATATATGATATAGAAACTAAATAGGTGGCATTACAGAACATGTATAAACTAAGCAGATGATATCTATGAAGTCGAAAGTAGGCACTGCAAGGCAACATATGCATGATATGACTAACATCGTCATGCCAAGTCAGAGCAAACACCTTGGGGCCTAAATAGGAGTGGTTAGCTGCGTCTGAATCCGCCTCAGAACAGATATCTTCCTCTGGATTAAAATCTAGAGAGGGGGGCAGGGTTTGCCAGTGAACCCACCATGGAGCGATGTCTACATGACATTGTATTGCCGCGCAAAAATCTTATCTTTTTCTCTACATGTTCAGCATGACTGTGTACAATATCTGACAGACATACGAAAAAATGTAGTGAGATTATGTAAGGAGAGCATGCAGAAATCTAGAGTGATGGTAACAACAAATGGATGGATCCAAAAATAATGGTAGCAGGCTGAAGATAGCATTAATTTAATAAAAAGGCAGATGATGATTGCTTTACTATTTGTTTCCCACCCAAGATGAACAACATAGGCATACCCTAGGTGAACCAGATAATAGACAGACATACTATTCATTGCTGCCTCGATATGTGCCCCACAACTAATTTTAAAACTCAAGTTTGAACATTAATTTGGACCTAACTTGGAGTCTAAGAGGTGAATAGGATGATAAAGTAGCAGGTAATATTAAGGAATAAATAACATAAGCAGAAACAAAAGAGTGTGACCTCTCTTGTGGAACCGTGTACTCCTCAGGTTCATCTGCTGAGTCGATGATGTTGATGCCATTGAGGTGGGTGCCGGTGGCAGGGAAGGAGATCTGAGGTGGCGAAAGATGGTCAGGAGTCGTGATGTCTGGTTTGGTGGATGCTTCTGTCGATGGAGCAGCTCAGGTGAGGTGGACGACGTCGCGGTAGGAGCCGGACAAACCACACGAAGTTTTCTTCGACGCCTACTTGTAACTGAAGTAATTTTGTAAGGGCTCCTTTGGCTTGCAGGATTCTAAAAACGCAGGAATAGGAAAAACACCGGAATAGGATAGGAATGCACGTGGGAAACAAGGCATTTGTAAACACAGGATTTCTGTCAACTTGGGTGTTTGGTTCACAGGAATTGGAAGAGCAGAGGAATGCAAAGAAATATGGCCAAATTAAAGTGAAACTATATGAAAGCGTGTACAGTTAGAATGTTATTATGCCACTAATGCACTTGGCCTTGTTTTCATGCATAGGATTTTGAAAAGTAGGGCCAGGTGGATGTTTTGCTCCATTCCTTTCAACAAAATGCATGAACAATTGAATAGTAGACTGCCATAGGAAAATTTCCTTTTTCTATGTTTTTCCTTTGAGCCAAAATAGCCCTAATGGATCGACATGAATGTAGAGTAATTAGTTATGCGACAAGTGCACAACCTCTTTGTCGTAGCCGTGTCGACCTCGGCATCATTGGGTTGGTCGCTGAAGAAGTTGAAGCAAAGGTGGCTATCTGAGGTGTTGAGGAAGATCTGAGGAATCTTTAGATGGCGTCCAGGGCACTTCTCTGTTGTGATGGATGGTTCCATCGTTGGAGCAGCTCCGGCGAGCCGTAAGACGAAGAGGCTGAAGCAGTACAAGACATACATCATTAATCTCAAGTGGGATTCTAATAGCATCTCCAATAGATGATGTAAAATACATTACCAAAAAGTGATAGATGTAAGATTTACATCACCAAAAACACCTGACTACAACTATTGACTCTAGACTTAACTGTCGAAACTGAAATTTACTATGGAATCTGAATATTACAGTGGAAACTGAACGCACTAGTAGCACAGAGGCACTTCACATGTAGTTTAGGCCGCTCGAGCACTAGTAGTAGAGAAACAGTTATCTAAATCAGTAGGCGATCGACGGGGAACACAGTAGTAGATAGCAGCTGGAGCAGCAACGCCTGGAGGAGCAACACAAACTAGAGCCAAAGCAGCAACTCATGTAGCTGCAGCAGCCCGTGTACCAGCATCAGCAGCACGAGCGAGGGGGAGAGCATAGCAGTAGCGCGAGCGAGAGCCAGAGCAGCAGCAGCAGCGCGAGCGAGCGAGTAAGAGCCGGACCAGCGGCAGCAACGCGAGCGAGAGCTGGAAACATCAGTAGTGCGAGCGAGCGAGTGAGAGCCAGAGTAGCAGCAGCATATCCAGCTAGTATGGATGCCGCCGCCGAAGGGGCCTTGCACTGGGGAGAGCCGCCATGGAGATGTTGCCTGCGGCACGGGCTCCGAGGTAGTCGTGCCGTGGGGTGCGGGATGGAGCACCGTCGGCGCCGGGAGGTCGAGTTAAGGAGAAGGTGCGATGCGATGAGTGTACAACCTCTTTGGTGGCGCCAAGTAGACCTCGGCTTCGTCCGAGGAGTCGGTGAGGATGCTGCGGTTCTAGTGGAGTAGGTTAAGGCGACGCTATGGGGATGGAGCAGCCGCGAGAGATGAGGCGATCGTCGAAGCATCTCCTTGGAGGTGGAGGACGGGGCGGCTGAACCGGTAGGACTATGAGATGGACGATGGATCCTCATCTAGGGAAGTGGATGAGGTACGTCGAGTTGTTGTGGTGGACGACGTCGTCGGGGAGGAGGCTCCGGCTGGGCAGCGGTGAGGTGGCGGATGGAGGAGGGTGGGGTTTCGCGGCTGGAGCACAGAGGATATGGCGGCCTGGGATTTCGAATGGCGAAAAGGAGGCGATGGGGTGGGGAACCATGACTTAGGGGCGCACTTGTCCAAAATGTTGGGTGTGTTACAAAAGTACCCCCACAGATTTGAACTAGCGGCCCTTTCGGCTCAGGGCTAGAAGGGGGATTTCGCGTATCTAGATTTGGCAGCTGGAGGGAGTTTTCGCGCGCGTTGTAATTTCGGGATATCAAGGCGCGGGTTGTGAAGGCGCGAGTTTTGGGAGCATGATATCTGAATTTTCAGGATATAGCAAGGCGCGGGATGAATTTTAGGGACAAGCCTAACGTACCAAATCAATTCACACTTCCCTTAACGAAAAAAATAAAAAAAACTATTCACACCACACAAAGAGAGAGTCTTGTCCCGTTTTACTGTACAAATGCTACTCAAAGCTATGAATCCATGTTATGTCCAATTAAAATTTTTTGCTGGCTGTATAATGCATGTGACCTACTCGCACCAACATTTTAGTGCATTCCAAATGTCTATACTAACGCTGCAATTCGAACTAAATTTGAATTCATTTCTCTATTTGAATAAGAATCTACGATCATGATTGTTACGAACTTAAACCATCATTTGTGTATTACCTTAACAACACACCACATGATTACTATAGAGATAGATTTGAACTATGTGTACTATATGAACTCGAATTCCAAATTTTGAATACACTTGATGTTGATTCCAAATAATAGTACATTTAATGTACTAACTAGATATTCATAATCTAAACCATGTTCCATACGTACACCATGTTTTTCACACAAAGTATAGTGCCCGCCACCTACATTATGACAAGTATTTAGCCCTGAGCTACAAAAGCCACACATTATCCCAAATTATAATCACTGTTCAATATATTTTATGTAGTATAACATGTTCATAACCACACCATGAATATTAGCATTACATATATTCATTCATGCATGCGTTAGTTTAAAACACTATGATATCTTCTTCAAATATCTGTATCTACTTTTTTATATTGAATTATGATATCTGATCGTCTTTTACACCTTCACGATCCTCTTCTCTTTGTAGCTAGCTAGCGCTAACTTTCTATCATGCATGCACACGCCTGCCCCCCTCTCACCCTGCCTCAACGTCCCCTCCATCACGCACATTCGATATTTCTCTTTAGGTCGTTCATTCATGGTGTGTGTAGGCCCCCTCGGCTCCTTTTTTCCGGCACACACCGGTTGATATACCTCTCTAGCCAAGTGTGCCTACCACAAACACACACTTCCCCTCTTCTCTTCTCACCGTCCATGCCCCCTATCTCCAATACGGTTCCACGCAGGTGCACACTCCCGCCCCTCTTTTCATCGATCTCATACTCGCACACTCCTCCCCCCTCGACATAGTAGGCCTCTCGCACCACCTCCTAGCTGCACCCCTCTCCCCCTGTCTGTCTCTCCGGACCTTATTTGCTTCTAACACATGCATGCATCTATACGTACCGATCTCCCTACATATAGCTAGGTCGACTATAATTCCTTTTCCCCATGCACCGATCGACTTACCTCACTAGTTATGCCTCTCCCTTTCTCGAACACACAACGATTGATCTTCCTATGTAGTTACGTCTGCTTACCACAACCATATTGTCATCCTTGCAGACCTCCCGACCCGTCTCTCACACGCACGTGCATAGACAGGCAGACACCCCCTCTCTTTTTGATATTGCACGCGTACCCTCCATTTGTCTAGCAGGCCTCTCCCACCATTAGTGAGAAGCAAGTCCACCACCAACCCTCCGACACTCTACCTTTATCTTTCTCCCAACCTTATTCCTCTGCTACACATATGCATGGATGCCGATCGATCTCCGTCAATACATAGCTAGGTCTCTCTCCTTCTCCACACATATACTAGTCGATCAACCTCTCTATAGTTAGGTCTCTGCCCCCCCCCCACACTGATAGTCCAACATTGTAGGTAGGTATCCATGCCACAGAGAAAAACTGCACCTCTACCCTCTCACATTCCAGTAGGCCAGCCGCCCTGTATCTTTGACGCGGGCAAACACAAATTTGATGGCACTCTTTATCGATCGCGCACCCACACACTTCATCCCTTTTTTTGATTCTTTCGATATCTCACACCAATGATCCCTCCAGTCTCTTCTCGTGGATCGCTCCCTCTATATATGATATATCCATGACTCTGTTTCACACACATTGCATATGTTATGTTTTTTGTTTGAGACATCATCGACACACTGCCTCTGTTTCACACAAACCATCTCTCTCACACCCACCCACGTACGTACCTGCACCTAAAGAAGAGGTGCACGCACGACGCATGTACTCACGTCTCCACGTACGAGGAGAAGCTTTGCTTACTACGACTAGCCATAGTGGAGAGTAATATACACTAGTAACATACATATATTCCTAGACTATGTTACTACCTTCATAGTGGGTAGTAACATAAGTGTGGTGTCATGCAAAGCTGAATTTATTAGGTTAGAGACTCATACTGCATTGGGACATGTGATGTTACAGTAACTTGCTAAGTTACTCAAACTACCTCTCTCCTCATTAACTCACTTCCACATAAGCAAATTTGCTGAGTTGGACTCGATGTTACTGCTGAAGTTCCTCCCACTATGGCTAGTCTACTAGTATGACCTCTCCCTTGCTCACGCGCGCGCGTGGTGGCTCGCAAGACGAGGAGAAGCTTTTGCTTTACGATAGTGTGCTTAATACAGGCAGTGGACGTGCAACAGTTCATTCGGTGTCAGATTGCCAGAAGTATCTATACTCTAGTACCATCATCATTGTTCGACTTCCGGAAGAGGCGAAGAGCCAAGCGCACGGTCACCTACTCACAGTTTAATCGGCCGTGTTTGCACGAATTTTTTAACGTAGTACAATCTGAGTGGATTGCTCCAGTGGTCATCACACGCGAGCCAATCAATTCACACCCTTCCACGCTCCATTTATTCTTGTGTTCCCTCCTCCGTCCAACACGCTGACAGGTGGGCCCCATGCTCATGTATGCCAATGTGGTAGTCAATTATGTTGCCAGAGTCAGGTATCACACCCTTTCGATGCCACGTCAATGTACCCACTAAAAATAAGTTAGACTTGTTCGGTTCAACCGCCTCCCTAGGTGTTTGGAGAGGAATTGGCCATTGCGAGGCGGTTCTCTAGGTGGGCAGGCGGCAAAAAACAGGGGAAAATGCGAACTAGCTAGACGAGAGATTTGGTTGATTTTATATCGCTGAATAATATAAAATATTATGAGTGCATACGCTCCACCGCGAGGTTCCTTGCCCCTTCTCGGTCTTCAGGAATCTATGTTCTTCCCCTCTCTTTTTTGACGTGAGCTTTGTTCGTCCTTTTGCCAACACATGGGACATGTAGCATCAAGGTGCACGTGTCATGCAAGAAAATGGAGATAAGCAGTGCGTAAGTGAGTCATGCACTTCGATGGAACCTAGTACTACGTAAGTTTTTTCCCCTCGATGGCACGTGAATAGTGCACGTACTCAATGACGGAGCACGGGATGGTAGTCATGGACATGGTCAGCACTTTTTGGAGAGAGTACTAAATAACTTTCATGTGTATCGTCAACTCACAGAACGACAAGATGCTTGCTTACTATGCCTTCTCCCTCGCCAACGCGTGCGTGGTGGCTCGCAGCACGAGGAGAAACTTTTGCTTACAAGAGGTGGACATGGAGCAGTTCATTTGGTGTCAGATTGCCAGAAGTTGTACTACTGTAGTACCATCATTATTGTTCGACTTCCGGAAGAGGCAAAGAGCCAAGCGCAAGGTCACCTACCAACCTAGTACAGTATACTATAGCCAAAGCTGGTCCACCTCTTTAGAGCATGGTTAATTAATATAGGCAGCTCTTGCAGCGACACATCATTTAGAGCAAGTACTCTCTTCGTAGGAACTTAAAACGCAGGATAGGAAAATTATGAGGGGGTGTCTCCAACAGTGTTCCTCGGCTCGCACCTAGCATCACCATGGTCGAACTTGGAGTCATTCATCTGGTACACGTGGCATCTCAAATCTGGACACAAGGTGACGTACACCGTCAAGGTCCACGGTCAAGGGGGTCAGGGCGGACGCGACCTCTCACTGCGTCCGCCATATGAAGCGGCGCGCCGGCCCAGGGCAAAGCCCACTGCACTCCCAGCTGTACCCACCTCCTCGCCGCATTCAAAAACCTACATTTAAACCCGCGTGGAATGCGAGAAATCCACTCCGTCCACACACGCCCGTTCAGGAGCAGGACGCCGACCAAGCTCCTCCTTCCACCATTTTCTCCACTCTTTCGGCGGCATTCGACGAGCCAGAAGAGCAGTTCTCCGGCATAAAAGCCATCTGGGTGGCCCATCGAGCTCGGCAGTTATGAGCGAGGCGGCTCGCTTCTCCACCTACCTCGACTAGCCAGTCGAAGGGAGTTGCCGCACTAAGCCAGTGTGAGGTTTCGTAGCTGGCCGCTCCAATACAGCTCGAGGAAGAGTGCCGACTTGCTCCATGCCGGCTTGTCGGGGAGCACGGCGGCATGGGCATCGTCGCTACCCTTGATGCCGCCGTGTCGTACATCGCCTCCAGTGTCTGTGACTGTGCTATCCGCCGTCGACGCGCGGGTAGCCGTGCCATGCAGGCAGAAAAAGAAGCCGCCGTGGATGTCGATGAGGTGACACAGCTACGCAGATGTCGACGAGGTGACGGCCAGCACGTCCCCGCCCGCCGCCATCATCGAGGAGAAGAACACGGGAGGCCGCTGCCGATTGTATCCCATGAAGGACACCGTCGAGGCGACGCCGGCAAATACAGCCGGTGTCTTGCACGATTCTTCTTCAGCCGGATGCTGGAGGAGGACAAAGCGATCGGGCGGCGAACATTTAGATTAGGTATACTAATTCTACTAGGCTGGTTGTAATGAGAGTATCATAAGTAGTATCATGCATGCCAACTAGGCAAATTTGATGAGGTGGCGTAGAATTAAATGAAGAATGAGAGGGTTGAGTATCATATTATGATACCGTATGGAATTAAGTTACTCCCACTATGGTTACTCTTAGGCCTTGTTCGGTTCAACCTCCTCCCAAGGGGTTTGGAGAGGAATGGGGGGGGGGGAATTTGGCTTGTACATGATTTAATCCCCCACAATCCCTGTTAATCTATGTATACTGCGGGCATGTTATTTGACCCCTCATTTTGCCGCGCTACGACCAGTGTGAGTGTCTGCATGCAGTACACCATCCTCTAATTTGGTGGATGCCAAGCCGGACCGAAATGGAGCTATAACTTTTTTTCAAGTTGAAAAATGTTACCAATGAGGAGCCATAATTAAGTTGGAGGCGTCTCTTATTTTCTTTCGAATGGGCAATAAGCTGGAGAGCCGGAGAGTGTCTCTAATGGGCTGCCTCTAGTGTTAAGGCCCTCTAGTACAAAACACAGGCAGCCGACTGGGCCGATACAAAAGCCTATCCATCTTAAAGCCCAATTGTTTTTGTTTTTTGTGAGGAGAAGCCCATTTTTCTTGAAGAGGGGGCGATCTCAGAAAAAATCCTCCCTCCTCGCTTCCACTTATACTGCAGCTCGCTGGATTCTCCCGCTTCCGTTGCCCCCCAATTCCCCCCGCTCTCCATCTTCCTCACTCGTATAGAAAACCCCCGCTCACCTTCTTCCTCACTCATACAGAAAACGCCTGCTCCTCTTCTTCCACTCCTACAGAAAACCCCAGCCCTCCTTCTTCCCCACTCGCACTGCCACTAGGCTCGTCTCTGGCTACTCTGCTCAAACCCGTGAGCTCGACACGACGCCCACAAGGAAAATGGACTCGGCTGGCCCCAGCGCCAAGAAGATGAGGCTCCCGCTAGCAGCGATGCCGGTTGTAGATCCCGCACCCGGCAACGCGGGGAGAAGCGGCGAGCCCCCTCCCACTCGGATCTGAGGAACCCGTAGAATCTCCGGTGGACCGCATCAGCGATCTTCTGGATGACATCCTTGGGGCGATCATCTCGCTTCTCCCCACCAAGGAATGCTGCTGCACACAAGTCCTCTCAACTCGGTGCCGCCCCTCTATGGTGCACCGCGCCCCTCAATCTCGACTGTCGTCAGATATCAGTCCTTCCTGAATTTGATCTCCTCAGAGCCATTGTCTCCTCTCACAGAAGGTCCCAGTTCAACACCTCTGCATCCCGACACTCTACCTGCTATCCATACCCTGCACGGTGAACACTTGGCTGACATCCCCAGAATTCGAAAAACTCCAGCAGTTTGAGTTCTACCATTACCACGAAAGTTTCATACCACGAACCGAACACCAAGAATTTGTGCCCACACCACCATTGTCCATCTCATGGTTTTCCTCCTCTCTCCATGCCGCCACCTTCGCCCGATGCCTTCTACCAGACGATGGTACAAATGCTTCGACTCCCATTGCTAAAAAATCTTACGCTTGTGGTGGTTTCTCCGTCGGAGGCCTCACTGCACAGCATCATCCACTCCAGTTGCCCTGCCCTGGAGCGCTTGCTGATTGTTTTGGGAATAGAAATCCCTATCAGTTATCTCCAAATAAAGTCGCCTCACCTTAAAAGCATTGGAATTTGTTTTGAAGGACAACTGCTCATCATCGAAGATGCCCCTTACTTCAAAGGTTGCTCCTTCATTATTGTTATAAACCTTCGCAAATAACTATCGTCTTTGTGCCCAAACTGAAGGCCTAGGGTGTAATTAGTGATCCATTTTATGATCACAACAAGTTGGTATTTGGCTCCTCACTTTTTCAGGTATCGTATATTATCATCTACACATTTGTAATCATAAGCTACATTTTTCATTCGTGCTCAAAGTTTTATATCATCTTGCAATACACTTTGGGTACTAATATTATGTTATATGCTCAGTGAGAGTTCGTCCATGGATAGCCTATCAATGCTGCTAGATTCTGTCAAGATCTTATATATCAAAATGTTTAGTTATGATCTGAACATAATTATTGGCTTGCTGTGATGCTTTCGATGTCTGGAGAATTTATATATAAAGGTGATGATTTCATGCACATTGAAAGCCCGTATACATTGTACTAGAATTAACCGTTCAGCTATCGCTCTTTCGACATACTCTTTTTTCATACCTTAACTATTTTCAATCTTCATGTCTACTTAGGCACTAACACATGGAGAAAAACATATAACCAATCGGTGGCGTAATAAGCACCAGGATTTTCTCAGTTCTCATGACATTTGTTTGAAGACAATAACGATGGAAGGATATGCATCCAACTAGGCAAACAGAAGCTTTGTCACAATCTTCCTGTGAATGCAAGGTTACTATTGTCCATGAGGCTTAAGTTTTTCAACAAGAGATTTCTCACGGACGGACACGTTAAACAGCAAAAAAGAAGTTTCAGGTGGACAAATGGGCTTATGAACGTGCTCGGCTTGTATTTACAACAACTTGTAGTCATCCTCCAATAATTTTTTTACACAGGATGTTGATTTATTGGATCAGACCGATCCATTTGTTTGTGACTGCGAAAAAGAGTGGTTGGATTAGATGTTATTGCCATGTTCAATCTGGGTTTTGTTTAAATTTGATGAACAATTAATCCTTGGGCTTTTTGTACCGTTTGTAAGCTTGAGTTACATGTTGTTGCCCTCGTACTCCCCTCCGCCTGCCACTACACTGCCGCATCTTCCACGGCTCCTGTTCATTCCTGTCCGAGGCCTCGTCGCTGTTCTCCGCCTTGGTTCGCTCGCTGTGCCCGCCACCGTCTGGCGTTGTCAACATGGTCAACAACCGAGAGGAATCAAGGGATGACTGTATGGGGAGAGGCTGACAGTAGGAACCCACCAGGGTCATTGCATTACGCAAGCAGGTGCCTCATTATTACAACCCAAAAAAATTACTTCCTCCTAATTTTTTGACAACTAGGTCCCGCGCCATTGTCAATGTAGTCAATAAACGAGAAAATTACACAATGAGTGGATAACATAGGGACCCAGTAGCTTGCCCAGTTGTTTTTTAGTTTTAGAGACGGAGCTCAACTGCACGCTGTGCGGGGGCTGTGGCCCGTCTAGCCCACGCTTACCCTTTTATTTAAGCACATGACGAGCCCAATTGATATCTTTTTTGTTTCTGAAAATTGCTAGCCCATTTATTTTTTTGGAGAATACCCAACCGAGGCCTACTTGCTTTTCTCAGCCCTACCGGGCTGCAAATCTTTCAAGACGAGGAGGGATGTAAGTAGTAAGAAATGGGCTTCCCCGAAAAATGGGCTATAAGTTGTAAGAAATGGGCTGTAAATTTTAAACCAAAGCCCACCAGCAATTACATTCAAATATCATTTTTTCTGGATATCTCTACTCTTATAAAAAGCAGAGTTGGTGATGATGGTGTGCGTGCCATCCTGCAATGTAGGCCGTCCGATCTATATCTAACGGATAGGAAGGAATGTATGACAATTTACCCACACTCATCTCCACATTTGCAGATACGACCTTCCCCCGTTCATCCTTTTCTCCCACAAGATAAACTACTCATACAAATGCATCCTGATGTTCCGTGCAACACACAGGCATCTTGCTAGTCAAGATTTTAAATTTCATTCATTTTTTGCGCAGATTTTTTTGAATTTTATTTTAATATAATTTTCTAAAATTATTTTTAATGTGACTTGAATTTTCGTGATTAAAAGAGTTCGGACCCCATGGAAATATGCAAAATTTCGTTGAATTTTTTAGTAGTGCCCAAAATATGGTCTGTAATGCTAATAAAAAGAATAGGGGCTTCAAAATATCCTTATGAATTAGCAAATGGACTGTAAATTATTGAAAATAATGGCTAATGGGTTGTATGCTGTTTTCCATAGATTTGGAGGTCGACTTCTGGGCCTACTAGGTTGACGATGACGCTGTCTTAAAAAAATTGACGCGTACGCAAGGCTTTTTCAACTTAGTCAACACAGAGAGTGACTGTTGGATGTCCATCCAACGCTCGTTGTGCTTCTTCAATCTCTGATCTTCCTGCTCCAGCCGCCCAAACCAGCGCCGGCGGGACTGCCTGCTCCCCCCTCCCTTGGCCAGTTGTGCTTCCACCAGGCCATCCCTGTTCCCACCCGCACATCCTATTATTTTCCAGCAACGTCAGCCTCTACCCACAGCCGACCAGTCAGCGCTCGTACTCCCCTCAGTGTGGGCATCCACTACTGTGGCTTTGCTGGCTCCAAGTCGTTCCCTTCCTGGGGCTCGCCTTCGTCCACCACGTTTGTGCTCTCGGCGCGGCGTGGTTAACATGGTCAACAAACATTAGCCATCGGAAGAGCGATGTAAGTGGAGAGGCTAACAGTAGGGACCCACACAAACAAGTGCCTCCTTATGACGCGCAAAATAATGGTTCCTCCACCTGACAGTTGGGACCCACCAGAAGGGCCTCTGTATTTCACGGAAAAACGTTCCTCCCGCTGACAGCTCGGACCCACCAGCTATATCTTCGCACGCAAGGAAGTGCCTCCTTATTACGCACAAAAAATGAATACTCGCCCTGCTAGCTGGGACCCACCATAGTGGGAGGCTGACTTGTGGGCCTACTAAGTTGATACGGACAGAGGGCTTTGTCAACTTAGTCAATATGAGCGATTCTAGCTCCTGTGACCGTACGATGTCCATCCAACGGCCGTAGTGCTTCTTCAACCTTTGGTCTTCTTGCTCCAGCCGCCCAAACCAGCGCCGGTCGTGCCGCCTACTCCTGCCTCCTGTGGCCAGCTGTGCTGCCGTGGAGGACTCACAGCCCCCTACTACTCCCAACGCCGGCCTGGCTGAGGCAGTCCTGGATTAAGGGGTCCTCGGGCGTCTGGCGTGTTGACGTGGGCCGGACTGATGGGCTATGAAGATACAAGACCGAAGACTCTCACCCGTGTCCGGATAGGACTCTCCTTGGCGTGGAAGGCATGCTTGGCGCCCGGATATGAAGATTCCTTTCTCTGTAACCGACTTTGTATAACCCTAGTCCCCTACGGTGCCTATATAAACCGGAGGGCTTAGTCCGTAGAGGCAAGAACAATAACCATAGTCATATAGGCTAGACTTCTAGGGTTTTAGCCATTACGATCTCGTGGTAGATCTACTCTTGTAATACACATATTCATCAAGATCAATCAAGCAGGAAGTAGGGTATCACCTCCATAGAGAGGGCCCGAACCTGGGTAAAATCATGTCCCCTGTCTCCTGTTACCATCGACCTTAGACGCACAATTCGGGACCCCCTACCCGAGATCTGCCAGTTTTTTGACACCGACATTGGTGCTTTCATTGAGAGTTCCGCTGCGACGTCGAAGACAGGATTGATGGCTCGCCTTGTTATCAAGGACAGTATCACCGCCGGAGGTGCCCTGACCTCAGGCCAAACCCTCCAGCTGGGCGGCTTTACCATGACCGCCCCTACGGCCTTTAAGCCAACGGTGACTTCTTGGGTCATCGAAAACCACCTCCGTGTTAGCTCCGAATAATCTAAGCAGATGGATCCGGTTGAGTTATCGTCTTTGAACGAGCTCCTACATCGCATCGCCTCCCTGGGGGTTGCTACAGACTACGATCGGATTGGGCTTAAACCCGACCAGAGAGAAATTAAATCTCTGCCGATCACCCACCAGATAGCGGTAGTTGAGGAGCAAGACGACAACTCTTCCTCTATATTGAGGACGAACTGTGTTCGGATTTCCGATCTTGAAGAGCCGGACACCTGCCTTCGAAAAGACATAGCCCGCCCTCCGAACATAGAATCGGACGACGGGCCTGAAAAATCAGTTAATATCCCGGAGCCCGGGCTATTAAGTTTCGAAGTTCTTCAAACTTTGGATTCCAAATTGGGTCAGGGTTTGGATTTAAAGCCACCCACCCACCCAGAAAGACGCGATCTCACGTACATACGGCAGCAGTATCAGGAAACAGTCCATCACTTTTGGGCTAGATTCCTCCTTGGCAAAGACAAGGTTAAAGATTGCCGTGATGAAGACGCAATCTCAGCATTTTGCAATAATTGCACGGACGAAGGACTCCTCAACGCCATCAATCGCCGTTGTGTATTACACTTCGCTGACTTGGCAACCATCATACAGAAGTACTGTGCAATGGAAAGCGCGTGGAAAACTCAGGAAGCTCTCTGGGAACCGCTGGTTTCCACTCAACCCTTCGTCCGGGCAAAAAGGGTGCACCCTCGCGGCGCACCAGATCCAATAATAAAGAAATCTAAGAACATCACGGGGCGCGGAACCGTTCTGGAGGGATGGCTCGATAGGCCATGCAAAATACATGCAACACTGGACACCATACCAACCCACAGCCTTAGAGCATGTTGGATACTCCGGCAAGTGGCGAAAAGCAGCGAGGATATCCTCACCAAAAACACACCAGTGCTACACCCCCCGGAAGACGACGATCCCAGCGTATTGACAGTCTTCGAGACTTTCGCTTCAAACAATCGGCGTAGAAGGGCTTTCCGTGTCCTGGTCGAAGTCTGCCAAGTCACAGCAATAAACCCTTGGAACGACACGTCTATAACTATTAATGCCAGTGACGAACCAAAGTTCCGGACAGTCCGGGCACCAGCCGCCTTGGTCCTCAATCCAATTGTTGACGGGTTTCGGCTCACCAAAGTGCTCATGGACGGCGGCAACGAATTAAACCTCATCTACGAGGATACGCTCAATGAAATGGAAATAGACAGAAGCCACATCAAGCAAAGTAGCATGACTTTCCGGGGAATCATTCCCAGTCGGGAGGCGCGATGCGCGGGAAAACTCACGCTCGACGTGGTATTCGACACACCGGAGAATTATCGGTCCGAGGAGATAACCTTCCAAGTGGCTCCTTTCAACAGCGGATATCACACCCTATAGGGGCGAGATGCATTTACATGCTTCCAAGCTATACCTCATCACGGATACATGAAGCTCGAGATGCCCGGGCCCAACGGTATCATCACTCTTGCTAGTGATCCGGACATAGCACTCTGCGCCGAAAATAAAACAGCATCTCTGGCCCTCGAGGCATTGTCTGAAATACTCACGGTCGAAGAGCTAGCCGCGCTGCGCTCTACTGTGGATAGGGATGATGTAATCTTGGACAAACGACCCAAATCCACCTCCTTTAAACGAGCAGGTGAAATAGTCAAATTCTAAGTCCACCCGACGGACCCCAAGAAGACAGCATCCATCGGGGCACAACTTGACCCAACGGTCGACGCCGCGCTACGAGAGTTCCTGTGGGAGAACTGGGACATATTCGCCTGGCACCCTTCTGATATGCCATGAATCCCACGCAGGTTGGCCGAATGCAGCCTCAGTATATTGAAGGGATATAAACCGGTAGAGCAAACACTGCGGCGTTTTTCCAAACCCAAATGACAAGCTATGGGAGAGGAGCTAGCCAAGTTACTCGAGGCCGGATTCATCAGAGAAATATAACACTCGGACTGGCTAGCAAACCTGGTGATGGTACCAAAGAAGGATACATCCTGGCGCCTATGCATCGATTTCAAAGACCTCAACAAGGCCTGCCCTAAGGATCCCTTCACCCTCCCTCGTATCGATCAGGTTATTGATGCAACCGCAGGACACGAGTCACTATGTTTCCTCGACGCATACTCCGGATACCATCAAATCAAGATGAAGGAGTCCGATCAGGCCGCAACGACATTCATTACCCCATATGGGCCTTTCTGCTTCAACACTACGCATTTCGGGCTCAAAAATGCTGGCGCCACCTTCCAACGCATGATTCAAACATGCTTGGAGAAACAGATCGGCAAGACAGTTGAAGCATACGTGGATGCTGTCGTCACCAAAACCAGGCACGTCGAGTCATTGATAGACGATCTATGCATCACATTGACAACCTCCGTACATATGACATCAAGCTCAATCCGGAAAAAGTGTCTTTTCGGCGTCCCCGCCGGAAAACTGCTGGGCTTCATCGTTTCCAATAGAGGAATTGAGGCAAATCCAGCCAAAATCCGAGCGTTGTCACAATTGGCTATGCCAACAGACCTTAAGTAGGTCCAAAAACTCGCGGGATGCATGGCAGCTTTAAGCTGCTTTATATCCAGATTGGGAGAAAAAGCACTGCCACTCTATCTCCTTCTCCGACGCACCGACCACTTCGAGTGGACGGACGTGGCAACGGCCGGACTGGAGGAAATAAAGGCACTTTTAGCGAGCAACCCAATCCTGGCCGCGCCGAACGTCGGCGAACCCATGTTATTATACATATCAACAACACACCAGGTGGTGAGCGCCGTGCTCGTCGTCGAGCGAGAGCAGGACGGACACAAATTCCCGCTCCAGAAACCGGTATACTACGTATCCACTGTCCTCACACCATGCCAATCCCAATACCCTCATTACCAAAAGATAGCATATGCGGTCTTCATGGCATCCCGGAACTGCAACACTACTTCCAAGAGTGCTCGATTACGGTGGCTTCCGAGGTACCACTCAACGACATAATAAACAACCGCGATGCCACAGACCGGATTGCTAAGTGGGCCATTGAGCTCCTTCCATTCGACATAACATACAAACCGCGCCGCGCCATTAAATCCCAAGTTCTGGATGACTTCGTCGCCGAATGGACAGAGGCCGAACTCCCTAAAGAGTACGACACGTATTCCAATTGGGTTATGTACTTCGATGGTTCCAACATGTTGGCGGGGTTAGGGGCGGCATTGTCTTAACATCCCCCACTGGAGACCTAGTTCAGTACGTATCCAAATATTATACACAAACTCCAACAATGCAGCCGATAATGAGGCCTTATTGCATGGTCTTTGGATGGATGTCTCCATGGGCATACAACGCCTGGAAGTGAGCGGGGACTCAAACCTCGCAATATCTCAAATAAATGGAGATTTCGATGCCAAAGAGCCGAAAATGGCGGCTTACCGTAACGTCGTTCTCAAAATCTCGGCCCGGTTTTAGGGGCTCGAGTATCATCATGTGGCTCGAGAAAGTAATCAAGCGGCGGACGTCCTTGCTCGCATCGGCGCCAAGCGTGACCCGTCCCACCTAACATCTTTCTGGAAAGGCTTTTTAAGCCGTCTGTGGTGTGGCAAGGGGGGAGTGGCAGCACCAGTCCGGATCCGACTATAACCCCAGATGCCGAACACACCGATATTATCGCGGGCTCAGCCACCGAAATAACACCGTCGGCCCATCTCATCATGGCAGTCATTGCCTCATGGATCGAACCCTTCTTGGCCTACCTTATTAGGCGAGAACTCCCTGAGGATCAGAATGAGGCCCGCCGCATTGTCCGGCGCTCGAAAGCCTACAAGGTTCACGATGGGGAACTCTACAAGAAAAGTGCTACCGGAGTACTCCAAAGATGTATCTCCGATGAAGAGGGGCGGCAGCTCTTGGCTGAAATTCATGCCGGTCTCGGTGGTCACCACGCCGCGGCTCGGGCCCTTGTAAGCAAGGCCTTCCATACAGGTTCTATTGGCCGACGGCCCGAGCAGATGCACAGGACCTTGTCCAACGTTGCGTCGGATGCTAGCTTTTTGCCAACCAAAGCCATATGCCACCCACTGCTCTACAAACAATCCCCATCACTTGCCCTTTCGCGGTCTGGGGGCTTGATATGGTTGGACCCCTTAAAGGAGGAAGCCATAAGAAAAAGTATCTGCTGGTCATGGTGGATAAATTCACTATGTGGATAGAGGCCAAACCAGTTAAAACGGCCGAAGCCGAGCCAGTGATTGAATTCATATCCGGTGTTGTGCACCGTTATGGTGTTCCACACAACATCATCACCGATAATGGCTCCAATTTCACAGCCGATGAGGTGAAAACCTGGTGCACTAATCTGGGCATTAAACTCGATTACGCCTTTGTCTATCACCCACAAACAAACGGTCAAGTCGAACGGGCCAATGGTCTTATCATGAGCGGCATTAAACCTAGACTAGTGCGGTCTTTGAAAGAATCAGACAAGCACTGGGTTGAGGAGCTCGACTCGATACTCTGCGGGCTGCGGACCACGCCCAACCGTACTACTGGATATACACCTTTCTTCATGGTGTACGGCGCGGAGGCCGTGTTACCCTGCGACATTATACATGACTCACCTCGAGTGCGCATGTACGAAGAGAGAGAGGCCAAGCTTGATCGGCAGGACAGCCCAGAAGCCCTGGAGGAGGAGCGCGATGTTGCAAAAGCCCGTTCCGCATTTTATCAACAATAGGCCAGTAGTAGATATCAAAGCAGAGAAGTACGGTCCAAGACTTATAATGTTGGCGAACTCGTTCTACGCTTGCCGGAGAAGAAAAAGGACAAACTCAAGCCCAAGTGGGAGGGTCCCTTCATCATTGACGAAGTTCTCACCGGAGGAGCGTACCGCCTGCATGATGCGTCAGACAATCGCCTAGAGCCGAACCCCTGTAACGCGTCCAGACTCCAAAGATTCTATGCCTAGCACCGAACTCTTTGTTCGTCTCCTTCTCCCTATTGTTTCCATTACTTTTTCCTCTCTTTTCGCTTTTTTGTTTTTAGCCTTAAAGCTTTTCGTGCGGCTCAACCGTGCACATGTGACATACACATCCTCAAATATGTACGTCCATTATACCTGGGGGCTTCTTTGACAAAAGCTTATTATTGTTATTTTTCAAGCATCATGCTCATCACATATGCGTGTTTTCCCCATATGTACCTTTTCTTCGCCATTATATGCATCGATATGACTTATTTTTGGCCAAGCTGGGTTGCCTGGCTCCTGTGCTTACGCCCTACGTTCTCGTTAGTTCGGCTAGGGCATAAAGGGAGCACCTCTGCGATTGTTACTGCTGGGTCATCCGGATGTGTACCTCAGACTGGGTGAAGCCGAAAGCTAGCGTTCTTAAGGGAATATTCGGTCGGCGGACTAAAGACGTTCTTTCATTTACGCCATTGCGAACCCCCAGATGTTACATATACTGCGACTTTTTCAATCACAGTTCGGACATGCACATTAATGCATGTACACCCAGGGAAAGGAACCCTTAACGGAACTATTCTCTCTGGAAGATATTTCTTACAATCACAATGTAATATAACATAGCTAGCCAGATACAATTTGTCTGTTCAAGCAACTATGACCCCTACGACTAGTTTCCACGCATACCCCGGCTTATTCTTGCTGCTCAGGTATTCGGAAACACTCCGCACCTTCGGGTCCAGAGGTCGAAGCGAAAAGGTCTGCCATGACAATCGTTTTACAATCCGGCTAGGGACAAATATGTCAAGGAAAGTACATAGTCACTTGGACTCAAAAATTTCCTCCTCTATACCGTCTAACAGGCTGTCCAACTTCCAATCCTATTGGGAATATTTGGTGGCTACTTCGACCTGGTCATATACCAAATTAACGGGAATTTCTTTTCCATCTGACCCTAGAGGTCCGACCCGGGCCATATGATTCGGATCAAGCTTGGTATACCGTGTTTTCACCATGGCCCAGGTTTCTCGTGCACCTTCCCGGCAGGCCGATATCTTCCATAATCGGAAGCGCCATCGCGCTCCCTTGAATAGCTGTATAAGCTCCTCCATCCTTCTTGGAGGGGAGGTGGATGGCCAAAAAGCCTTGGCAACACTTCACATCGCCTGCCGAGCTTGCTCGTGCATTTGCAACAACTCTTGTAGCAGATCGCCCGAGAATCGGGACGGCCAGTCAGCATACCTACAGATATAATTCTGTCAGTCCCTTTCATCTCCGAATTACACGGAGGTAAGTTTGACCACATACCAAATATGCCACCGCGCAGCCTCTTATTTTCCTTCACGGAATCAGCCAGCTGGGCCCGTACATCTTTCAGTGCTTCGCCTAGCTGGGTGTTGGAATCCTGCAGCTTGTTTTCCTCATCCCTGACTCATGTCAGCACACATTCGCCCGCGGCCAGTAGTCTTTTGGCTTCTTGTTCTTCCGCTTGGGCGGCTCTCCGTTGCTCCTTCAGTTGATCCGACGGTCCTGCAATAAGATGAGCAATAGTGTTAGCATTGCTGGTATATAATTATGTTTTCTCGATGGAGGGGAACATTACCAGGTGACACCTTCTTGGATTTCTCCAGTTCGGCGGTAGCAGCAGTTAGCTGGGTTCGACACTTTTCTAGTTCCTAAGACAACATGTTGTTCTTGTCCGTAAGCACCTGGTTATACAACGATCCTTAAATCAGTGGTATCAACTGCTTCAAGTCTCGGGGGCTACTGGTATATAATTATCAGTTTTGAATAATAAACTTACCCGAATATCTTTCAAATGCTGGTCTGCGGCTCTGGTAAGCCCGTCTTGAGCAGCTCAGATGTATGCATCCGCTGAGCTGAAGGCATCGAATGCCTCTTTCGTCAAACCAGGGTCGCGAAGAACGCCCTCCGGCGCCGATGACCCATGGCGGTCTCCACTTCTGAGTTTGTAACGGATACATCATCCGAATCCTCGGCCAAAGGAAAATCCGGCGCTGCTCCTGTATCTGCCCTTATCTTTACGGCAGGGTTTGGAAACTGGCCGTTGGGAGTATGACCAGCAGGACCCTCCGACACAGTCCAGCGAACGCTTTTCCTGATACGGCACAAACAGGAAATGTCACAGTTGGATGTGACTGCCCAGGGGTGTATTTACGAAGCCATGCCTCTTCGATGAAGGCTCGGCCGGACCTTTGTTTGCCTTCCTCTTTGAAGGCTTGCCCGGCATGGGTGTCGCTCTCTTCGGAGTGGCCTCTGGTGTAACATGGCGCGCCGAACGCCTCCCCTGTGGAGAACGAGATAGTGCGGTGGGTGAGGAAGAACGGGGAGGCTCTTTTGGAGGAGATGTATCCTGATTACTTATGTGTGAGGCAGGGAGAAGACCGGGATAGTCGGCGGTGATGGCCACTTCCGTGCCGTCATAGCTTGCCTGGTAGAACACCCCATCCTCGAGCACCACGAATATGTCCGGATCCTCTTCGAATCCGGGGTCAAGGTCTCGGTTGTGGTCCTCTGTCTGTGGGGCGGGGCTGTGTAGCCCCTCGGTGATCTTTCGCCATTGCTGTTACAAATGGATGGATTAATATTCATTAAAAGCGACTCGGGGAGGAGAATGAGTGGAGCAGCGGGGTTGGGACTCACCCAGCTAGGAGGATTGTACATTGAGAATCCATCTCTGCGCTTAATACGAATGAATTCCTCTTCCTCCCCTTTGAACAGCTCGGCCAATATTTTTGCCAAAGCAGCAGGAGTGTCCGGACCCTTCCGACCACAGCGGGAGGCGCATCTTCTCCATTATAGTGCCACATGGGAAGCCCTCTGTACTGGAGTGGCTGCACCCCTCGCACTATGGAAGTCGCCATTACCTCAACTATGGTTAATCCGTACTGGGCAAGCTTCTTTATCTTGCTCATCAGTTGACGGACTTCCGCACTATCTTCCTCCTCGAAGCTCCGAGGGCGCCAGTTGTGGCGTTTCTTCAATGGAACACTTGTAAACTCGAGAAGACCCATTCGAGTTGGATCAGGAAGAGCGATGTCCTTGATATAGAACCATTCGGAAGGCCACACTTCGGATGCCTTCTTCGGCGTGCCGGACAGGTATCCGGTCTCGGCGATGCACCATACTTCGGCTACGCCTACTTCTAATATTGATCCATCTTGGTTGCGAGGGATGAAGCAGAATAGCTTCCTCCACAATTCAAAATGGGCCTTGCAACCCAGGAATAGCTCACAAAGGGCGACGTAACCCGCAATATGCAGGATGGAGGCAGGAGTGAAGTTGTGCAGTTGAAGGCCATAATACTCAGAAGCCCTCGGAGGAACCGATGGATTGGAAATCCAACGCCGTTCCCCCCTGGATGGATTGGGGAAATTCTCAGCTTGAGCCCCGTCGTTGAAGGAAGTCAATCCTTCTTGAACGGGGACTAGATCCGCGGGGGGGGGGGGGGGGGGGGGGGGAATCCCCGTGTTTGCAGCTTCACCAACTGACCGTGGGATACGGAACATCTCTCTCAATCGCCTTTTTCTGGGCCGTGGGGATGGGAGGAAGAGCTGGGAGCACTGGCCATGTTGGAGTGGTTTTCCCTAGCAAGCTCTGAGGATATTTCGCGTGATGTGGAACGGATCTGAGATCCAATCCCTTTAAATAGACGCTTTTCTTACATGGCCGGGGTGTTATGTGCAAATAACACCCTGACCTCTCGTATTCACTCGACACATGGAAGCTGAAGCTATGGATGCATAGAAGTAGATGGCAACAACATTAAATGGAGGGCCGAATATAGTCCTTTGAAGTCATCAGAGGAGGAACCCGCCTTGCAATGCCGAAGACAATCTGCGCGCCGGACACATCGTCATTGAAAGCCTGCTTCGGGGGCTACTGAGGGAGTCCTGGATTAAGGGGTCCTCAGGCGTCCGGCCTGTTGATGTGGGCCGGACTGATGGGCTGTGAAGATACAAGACTGAAGACTCTAACCCGTGTCCGGATAGGACTCTCCTTGGCGTGGAAGGCAAGCTTGGTGCCCGGATATGAAGATTCCTTTCTCTGTAACCGACTTTGTATAACCCTACTCCCCTCCGGTGCCTATATAAACTGGAGGGCTTAGTCCGTAGAGGCAAGAACAATAACCATAGTCATACAGGCTAGACTTCTAGGGTTTTAGCCATTACGATCTCGTGGTAGATCTACTCTTGTAATACTCATATTCATCAAGATCAATCAAGCAGGAAGTAGGGTATTACCTTCAAAGAGAGGGCCCGAACCTGGGTAAACATCGTGTCCCCTGTCTCCTGTTACCATCGACCTTAGACGCACAGTTCGGGACCCCCTACCCGAGATCCGCCGGTTTTGACACCGACACTGTTCATCCCTCTACTCACCCACACCCCTTGTTATTCTGCGGTGACGGCAGCCTCACACCGCAGCCGAACCAGTCAACCCTCATACTCCTCTCCGCGTGGGCATCCACTGCCGCGTCTTCCCCAGCTCCACGTCGTCCCATTCCTAGGCATCGTCGTCATCCACCGCCTTGGTGCTCTCGGCGCGGTGTGGTCAATGTGGTCAAGGAACGACTTCCATCGGAAGAGTACTGTACATGGAGAGGCTGACAACTGGGTCCACGACCGCAGCAAGGAAGTGCCTCCTTATTACGCGCAAAATAATGATTCCTCCACGTGACAGCAGGGACCCACCGGACGGGCCACGTATTTCACGAAAAAAGTTTCCCCCTGACTACCGGAACCCACCAGCAACATCTTCGCACGCAAGGAAGTGCGTCCATATTACGGGCAAAAAATATGATTCTCCACCTGACAGCTGGGACCCACCAGCTACATCTCCGCACGCAAGGAAGTGCCTCCTTACCTCTCTAACTGCTGGGACCCATGCGGTCGAATCGTACGTAGGGTTGTCTATCTGGTCGCAACGTGTACGTACATACTGGTCGATCGGTCTGTCTGCAGGCTGCAGCGATGAACCGTGGCCGAGTAAGGAAGGGCACGTGTCGTAGTAGAGGCGCAGTCTTAGCATGTCACGCATTCCTTTCAATACTGTGTACAGGTACGTACATCCAGGGTGCTAGAAAGTATATACGACCACATACATACATACGGGCGGGGTCTCGAACGCCTACTCGCGCATACGTACGGCCAGGGCTCGTGTACATGGAGAAGCAGCAGAGAGCAGCAACAGTGTCCTGTTCATTGGCAGCGAACTGGTTGGGTTGGAACGGAGAAACTGTGTTGTGTCCATCGGGAGGCAACAGAATGCATCCTGTTCATCAGGAGCCAACCGGCTTGGACGAAACAGCCGAAACGAGGCATGGCGTACCGTAGAATGGAGGAAACGGCCTTCTGTTCGACCG
This sequence comes from Triticum aestivum, assembly GCF_018294505.1. Lineage (NCBI taxonomy): Eukaryota > Viridiplantae > Streptophyta > Magnoliopsida > Poales > Poaceae > Triticum > Triticum aestivum. The sequence goes on from NC_057814.1 coordinate 358,481,121, forward strand.
CCTATGGCCGAAACGGGTTCCTGTTCACCGGGAGGGGTCTGGCGTACCGCAAAACATAGGAAACAGACTTCTCTTCGGCCTCCTAAGTTCGAAACGGGGTCCTGTTGATTGGGAGGGGTGTGGCGTACAACAAAACGGGACTCCACGGGCTACTGTTCATCCACCGTCAACCTCCTCCAGCCTCCACCTGCTACTATTCATCCACAACGTCTCCCTCCTTCCTCCACGGGCTCATGTTCATCCAGCTTCCACCGGCTACTATTCAACCAGCCCTCCACGGGGTCCTGTTCATCCAGCCTCCACTGGCTACTATTCAACCAGCCCTCCGCGGGGTCCTGTTCATCCACCCCCAACTGGCTTGGGTGTGTGGCGGCCTCCTCTCGATCGGGGCCTTGTTCATCTAGCGGCAATGACCTCTACAACCACGAGGTCCTGTTCTTCCAACCCCCACCGGGAACTGTTCATCCAACCCCCAACAACGCTCACTGTTCATCAAGAGGCAACATGTTCGATCGGCTTTAGTTAGCAGCAGTAGTGAAGGAATCGCTCGATCGGGTTCAGTTAACAGCCAGGGATCGATCGATCGCTCGGGTTTAGTAACGCGTAGCCAGTGCAATCGCTCGGGTTCCGTAAGCGAATGCCTCGCTTAGGTTCGGTTAGAGCCCAACGCCTCGCACAGACGTGCGTAGTGTACGATAGAAATGCGCAAACCTCTATGCATCGCTCGGCCCTGAACACCCATCATAACCGGGAACTCCCCGAAATTTTCCTTGCCCTCGCTTCTACCATGGTTTTTCCGTCATGGATGGCCCAAAGAATGTCATGCAGCTGCGTCTCTGGCCCGCCCAGGATGAAAAGCCCATTTTCTCTCATGATTTATGTCACAGAAGTAGGAGCCCACCACACCTATGATGATATCGGGTTTTGAAACAATTATCGTCATAGAAGTGTCAAAAGCATGACAGAAAAAAATTTGTTCGGCCCAAAATGTCACTGATGTGTCTTTTTTGTAGTGGAGGTTGGGTGCCGTGCCTTCACTCGTGAGCTGCGGCAAGTCTGTTGGCCATCTGCCCGTGTGTTCAAACCAGAGATACCAGAAAAGTATGACAGAAGACTGAACACGACAGAGTTCTTGAGCATCTACACCATCGCCGTTCAACCCGCCGGAGGAAGAGATGAAAAGGTATTCGCCAACTACTTCCCTTTTGCACTCAAAGCCGAACGTGAGGTCATGGCTGATGCACTTGCCGGAGAATTCCATCTCGACCTGGGCTGACCTGTGCAATGAGTTTGTTGGTGCCTTCACAGGCGGTCATTAAGAACCAGGGTGGCCCAGTGATTTGCAGCTCCTTCCACAAAAGTAAGTTGACAGTTTGGGGAAGTACATGCAGAGGTTTAGCCGGGTGCACAGGAACATTCCAGATATCCATCCGGTAGCTGTGATTGCCGCGTTCCAGTCCAACGTGTGCAACCGCAGGATACGTTCCAAGATTAACGTTGTATCCTAAGACTATAAATGAGCTTTACACCTTGGCGGATAAGTGTGCCCGTACAGAGGGGGAGGCGACTTCCCGGAGAAAAGATGGCGTTGAAGTTCACTCAGAAGGTGACGAAGATGCTGCCAACCAAAAGAAGAAGAACAAGAAACGCAATAAGAAGCACAAGGAGAAGGCAGTGCTGGCTGTCAAAGGTTCTGACAACCCTAGTACCGGCAAGAAGGCCAAGACCGAAGCTCCCATCAAGGAAGTTACCGCGGCACTGGCTACCGGGAAGCTGCGGCGGCCGAGAAGGCTGGGAAGGCTGACAGACCGCACTGCAAGATCCATCAGACCAAGGTCCATGATCTCCAAGAGTGTCATCAAGTTGAGCAACTCGTCAGGAAGTAGAAAGCTGAGTACGAGAAACGTGACAAGGAGAGAGACCAAGAAGGTGCTGGCGGGAACGGCCGGGGTGGCAGAGTCGGCCACCCCCGCAAGGTCCCTAAGCATCAAGGGAAACCTGCTAGAGGCCGTGAGAAGAAGGAAGGTGATGACGAAAGAGATGAAGGGGATGAAGAGGAAACCAGTGAGCAAGAGTTTCAGAAAGCCACTGACGCCCTCTGCATTGACGGAGGTGCATCTTTGCACTCCTCTCACCGCCAGCTTAAATAGTGGGCACGTGAGGTCAATGTTGTGGAGCCAGCTACAAATTCCCAGAAACAACTCAAGTGGTCTTGCACACCCATCATCTTTGACGAAGAGGATCACCCTGACCGCACCACCGCGGTAGGGTGCTTGCCATTGTTGGTTTCGCCAACAATCGGCAACCTCAAGTTCACAAAGATTTTGGTTGATGGTGGGGCAGGGTTGAATCTGAATTCCCCCAAGCTAATCAGCAAGCTGCAGATATCAGATGAAGATCGTAAGGTTACTGGCACATTTCAAGGGATCAACCCGACAGGAGTCGTTCAAAGGGGAAGATCACTCTGCCGGTGACATTTGTAGGAGAATTGAACTATCGGACCGAGAAGATTGTGTTCAACGTGGTCGAGCTTCCTCTGCCATACAATGGGATACTTGGTCGACCTGCCCTGGCAAATTTCTTGGCGGCAATTGGCATCCCACTATGCCTACAACACCCTAAACACGCCAGGACCAATGGGAGTCATTTCCATCCCATCAGACAAGAAGGACGCAATTATATGCATGGATAAGATGTACCGGGATGCAATCGCTGCCGAGGCCGCGGAAGCCGCAGTCCCCGCCAAGGAAAACAAGAAAGGAAGGAAAGCTAGCATGGATACTAGTGAGGAATCCGAGAAGCGTGTCTCTCCGGTGTGCGCTGCACCTGTCGATGACTTGCCAGAGAGTTCCACTAGCAAGAGGTCCAAGGTTGCTGCACCTACTGTGAAGATGGTCCCGACAGGGCTGGTTGGCACTGATCGTACGTTCACTATCAGCTCCACCCTTGACGACAAATAGGAAAGCGCGCTCGTTGCCTTCTTGCGGGCGAATGTCGATGTGTTTTCTTGGCAACCATCTGACATCCCCGGCGTTCCCAGGGAAGTAATCAAGCACCACCTTGCTGCATGCCCTCATGCCCGGCCCGTCAAGCAGAAGGTCAGAAAACAAGCTTTGGAGCGGCAACAGTTCATTGCCGAAGAAATCAAGAAACTTGAAGCAACTGGTTTTGTTAGAGGAGTATTGCATCCAACGTGGTTGGCAAACCCAGTGGTAGTGCGCAAGGCGAATGGGAAGTGGAGGCTTTGCATAGGTTTCACGAATATGAATAAAGCATGCCCAAAGGACCCGTTCCCCTTGCCGCGCATCGATCAGATTGTGGATTCCACTTCCGGGTGTGATCTGCTTTCCTTCTTGGATGCCTACTCCAAGAACCACCAGATATTCATGTCCAAGGAAGATGAGGAGAAGACCACATTCATAACCCCATGTGGCACGTACTGCTTTGTACGGATGCCCTTTGGGTTATAGAGCATTGGGTCCACTTTTGCGAGAGCAGTACAAATTGGTTTTGAGTCTCAGCTGCACAGGAATATTGAAGCTTACCTGGATGACATAGTGGTCAAGACCAGGGACAGATCAACACTCATTCAGGACTTGGAAGAAACCTTTGCAAACCTACGCAGAATCAACTTGAAGCTGAACCTAGAGAACTGTGTGTTTGGTGTCCCCTCCGGCAAGCTACTTGACTTCTTTGTGTCCCACCGAGGGATAGAGGCCAACCCCAACAAGATCAGAACAATTGAACATATTCAAGCACCCAACACGGTCAAAGACATGAGGCATTTAACTGGATGTGTTGCCACGTTGAGTAGGTTCATTTCCAAGTATGCCGAGCGCGCCCTGCCGTTCTTCAAAATTTGGAAGAAGGTAGGCCCATGAAGTGGCCCCGAAGGCAGAAACAACGCTGCAGGAATTAAAAACTTATCTTTCCTCTGTTCCTACCTTGGTTGCTCCTAAACCATAAGACTCGTTGCTGCTTTACTTAGCAGCAACCAATCAAGTGGTTAGTGCGGCACTGGTGGCACAGCGGGAAGTAGAAGAAGGAGCAGCTGTAGCTACGGTCTTCCCCAGAGAAGGAAGTGGACCAGTCACGGCAGGGTTGAGTGCATATCAAGAGAAAGAAGAGCAACGTAGTGAAGGCAATCCTAAGACCACGGCAAAGAAGAAGGTGGTGCAGCGGCCAGTCTACTTTGTAAGCTCCCTGTTGCAGGGCGCTAGATCAAGGTATTCTGGGGTGAATAAATTGATCTTTGGCCTCGTCATGGTCTCGAGGAAGCTGCGTCACTACTTCCAAGCCCACGAGATCACAGTTGTCACCCGTTTCCCTTTACAACGCATACTAAGGAACCCTGAGGCCACCGGCAGAATAGTTGAATGGGCATTGGAATTATCAAGCTTTGGACTGAAGTACGAAAGCACCTAGACCATTCAGAGAAGAGCGTTGGCAGAGTTCATTGAAGAGTGGACACCTACTCCAGACAAAGAGATGCCGAAAACAGTTATCCCCGGCAAGGAAGCGCCCCAAGAATGGATCATGTACTTTGATGGTGCTTTCTTGCTGCAGGGTGCATGGGCTCACGTGCTCTTCATCGCACCCACCGGAGAGCACCTGAAGTATGTGGTCCAAATGCACTTTCCTCGGGAGAACGCTACCAACAACACTGCTAAATAGAAGGGCTCCTTGCCGGGCTGAGGATTGCAATAGAGTTGGGGATTAAGAAGTTTATCATCCATGGAGATTCACCACTTGTGGTGGGCAAGTCAACAAGGATTACTAGAGCCCGTTAATGGAGGCGTACGTTGAAGAAGTGAGGAAGTTGGAGGAACACTTTGACGGATTGCAAATGGAGCATGTGTCACTTGCGGAAAACAACACCACTGATTATATGTCAAAGTGTGCCACACAAAAGCTCCCTGTGGAACCAGGGACCTTTGTCCTCCATCTAACTCAACCATCAGTATCTCCATTGGTGATGGCTAGGAAGAGGAGGAATCCGGACTCCGGCAATCCTTTACCGGTAGACCCTTCAGAGGTCCGGCAATCCTTACTCCACCTCGCTTGGCGAGCCGCACTCTTCCGCCGAACCGCAGGTCTTTTTGGTCGAGGCAGACGCTCCCACGAGTGAGAAGGTGCCACTGGCCCTAGTTGTCGAGCCACAAGCTCCAACCTAGGTATAGCACATCGTCCGCTATGTCCAAACTGAAGAGCTTCCCGTAGAGCAAGAAGAGGCTGAAAGAGTAGCCCGGAGGGCCAGTATGTTTCAGTTTATCGATGACACGTTATAGAGAAGGAGGCCCAGTGGTGTGAAACTGAAGTGCATTTGCCTGGAAGACGGGAAGGAACTGTTGGCAGGGATACACAAAGGCACGTGTGGCTCTCATATTCTATCAAGAGCCTTGTTTGGAAAAGCTTTTCGGCAAGGTTTCTACTGGCCCAAGACCCTCCAAGATGCAACCGAGCTAGTCACCAGATGTGAAGCTAGCCAGTTCCACTCCAAGAACATCCATCAACCTGCTCAAGCTCTTCAGACGATCCCTTTATCATGGCCATTTCGGTCTATGGGCTTGACATCTTGGGGCCCTTCCCCCGTGCTACCGGAGGCTTTGAATTCTTGTACGTCGCAATCGACAAGTTTACAAAGTAGCCGGAAGTGGAGCCTGTGAGGAAGGTGACCACACAATCAGCTATCAAGTTCTTGAAGGGATTGGTGTGCCGTTTTGGAGTACCTGCCAGAGTCATCACTGACAATGACACCCAATTCACAAGCCGCGCCTTCATGTAATACGTTCAAACCCTCGGAAGCAAGGTTTCATTCGCCTCTGTTGCCCATCCTAGAAGCAATGGACAAGCTGAGAGGGTGAACGCTGATGTGCTACAAGGACTCAAGAAAAGAACATTTGATAGGCTTCAAAAGTGTGGCAGACGCTGGATCGACGAGCTGCCGGTGGTTCTTTGGTCCCTCTGTACGAAACCAAATTGATCTACCGGCCAGACTCCCTTCTCCCTAGTCTATGGGGCAGAAGCAGTGCTCCCCGCGGAACCCATATATGGTTCACCTTGAGTATTTGCCTATGATGAAGTAGTGCAAGAGCAGCACCGGCGTGACAACGCCGTGCTCCTCGAGGAGAACCGTCTCCGGGCTGTTTGTATGTGTTGCACGCTACCAGCAAGCCCTGCGCTGCTATCACAGCCGCAGGGTCCATGCCCAGAGCCTTGAGGAAGGCGACCTTGTCCTTAGGTGTGTTCAGTCTGCCAAGGATACCAACAAGTTAACGCCAAGGTGGGAAGGCCCTTACCGGGTAGTACGAGTCATCAGACCTGGTGCAGTCCGTCTGGAGACCGAAGATGGCATTTAAATGCAAAAATCATGGAATATTGAGCATCTTCGCAAGTTCTACCCATAAGGTGCACTTGCCGGGCCCTACCCTGGTAGCCACCCTTTTGTACAAGCCTTACCGATGTTGCATGTAACCCTTTGTAGAAAGCCAGGCGCAGACCCTAAGAAACAATTAAATAAACGAAGCGCTGGCGCCCTAAAAACAACATGCATGCATGATTAGCTTAGCATAAGCATGCCATGATCATTTAGATGAGGTTATATGCTGCTATGTTTTACCCTGCACTAACTACATGACTCTTGCCGCGGACCTGATCCTAGGAAGAGGGGACGAAAAACAAGCTTATATATCGATCTTGTACAAGTGAAACAGATACATTTTCTTTTTATCCATACTTGTCTTTGTAAGAAGAAAACTTGTGCATAGAAAAACCTTGTCGTCTTCAAAGCATTTGTGCTCCCATCCTTTGATCCGAACATTGCTTCAGTCAGGAAGGTTGTAGTGAAATTTGAGAAAAAAAGGTTGACAAGGGGTCGGTTCCCTTCCATACTTTTAAAAGCCCATCAGGCCAGGCCCTGCGGCAACAATGGAAGGCGCCAGCAAGATCGCTTGCCGAGGAAACTTGTTTACTTAAAAGTATAGAGGTGTTCCTCCTCTGCATGGATATGATACATGCACAAGTACCCGGCAAAGCTTGTTTTTTTCATTAATATGTGGATAAGCAAGTACAAACCTTACAGAGTACAAATATGGATAAAATAGATTACATATTTACTAAAATTTGGCAAGCGCCTACATATTTTAGACTAAAAAAAGATAAGTGCCCCATAATCCCTTTCTTGTCCCTCTCCTCCTAGAAACTACAGTGGGAGGTTAAGAGGGAAAAAGGAGTGCCTAGGTAGAAGCCCAACCTAACCCCGTCAGGACCTGCAAGAAGCAGCTTGACCAGATCGGACTGGCGAGGCTGCGAAGGCGATGAACGGATAGAGCGCCTAGGCGACACCCTAGCCGCCCCTGCCAGGAACACGAGGTGCGCCCGGAAGAAGGCACCAAGAGAGACTCCTCTCCCCGGCAACCATCCGGAAGAGGCTGGTGATGATGGTGCCGAGACGGGGGAAGAGTCGAAAACGGAGCAGCAGGCCGGCAGTAAGAGACAAAGGCGTCAGTGCGATCGTACTCCGGCCTGACGGCCTACCACCCGCCTTCCTCGTCACTGTCGCTCGGCGAAGGCATTCAGCCCCTGGACCGACGCCTACCCCGAAGAGGCTGCTGATGGTGGTGGCGGCGCCCAAGGCGCATTTAGAGCACCATCCCCCACTTTGACGGGCAGGAGGGCGTCGCCACCTTTGGCGGCGCCCCTAACCTTGCAAGAGAGGGCAGTGCTGAGATCACCAAAGATCCCGAGCGAGACGCCGTGAACGGACACCAGGAGCCCTAATGACTCCACCAGCAGGTCCTCGGGCTCCAGCAGCTTGCTGCGGAGGCGAAGCCTCAGCCCCGGGTGTATAGCTCGTATGAAGGGTACGAGCACGCCGCCACCGAGGGAAGGCGCAACCCCCCCCACACCCACACACTAAGGTTGATGCGACTTCCATGGGCGCATTGCCACCAACTACGGCTGCCCCAACCACAGCCGCCACATCTCCTGCGACCGCGGACTAGGCCCTCTCCCCGAGTGTCTACACATACCTCTGGAAGCATCATCCCTAAACAGAAGCACGGAGCCGAGCCCCAGCCCCTCTTCCTCGACATGGAGAAGACAAACAAGAAGAAGGGGGAGGTGAGGATGGATGCCTCCGTTACCCCTCACGCTCCCTTTTATAGACGAGCGGGGGACTGGTGCTGGGGGCTCCCATGAATCCAACCCGTTCGTGTCGCTAGCGGCGACCGGACCCGTCCACCGCCCTCTTGCACCAATATAAAACGATCGGGTTTCCGCCATGACGCCCTTCCCTGTGCCACCCGTCACCTACCCCGCGCAATGCATGCGGCATACGTGGCGGAAAAGACGAGCGCGATGGGAAGATTGGGATGGCAGTTACCTCCCCGTGAGTAAAATTCATTCACGGGCCAGTAAAGTGATGGCCCCGCGTTCGACATCTTGCACGACGGACGGAAAAATCAAAAACTAACTCAAGCACAGGTTAATGGAGAAGCAAGGAAAATATCAAGAAATGAGCTACCACAACCCCCTGTCTGTGTACATGACAGGGCCTACCCCAACAATGCTCGGAAACACGTTCAGGCCAGGCCCGGGGACTCCTGTCGGTGCAACAAACCTTGGCGTGTGTTGCCCGAACTGTACACAGGCACAAGGGCAAGATTACAGGGACAAGACAAGACCATGTCCGAGAGATAGCTCTTTGAGAAATCAAAGGACGGATCAAGAAGACCAAGACAAGCCAAAGGAACAAGATATCATAGAGGAAAAACCTCCCTTGACGGGCAGGCGAGCCTGGCCAGGTCGAGGCTTCACCAAAGACAAGTGCCAAGATTTCCCCGGCAGGCTTGCCGGGGCCGCCAAGGGCAAGTCGTCCCACCAAGACTCCACCGCTCCACCGCACAGCGATGCAATTCACTTATCAGTGTGGTGTCGAGCCCCCAAATGATTAACTGGCTATCATTTGGCACATGGCAGCCATTTGGAAAGAAGATTCACCTTGTATGACAACCGTCCAGAGGCGTGTCATGCAGAAAGACAAGTGGGTGGTTGAGCGGCGCGGAAGTCTTGCCGGGCTGCATCCTCAGCGTGACACCTAGCAGTGCATTTAATGCACTTTGTCCTAACTGCCAGAGTTAGGTATGATAGCACTGTCGCCTATCTAATCAGTAGGTAATGACCGATTTGCCACTGTGGTAACCCCTTAACCTATAAAAGGAGGGCATGGCAACCTAAAATAGGAGTCAAACTGATGTAGGGTAGAACCCTAGGTGGCCGATCTTTCAGGATTGGAGCGAATCCCACGCAGAACACGAAGGACACGAGGGGAAACACGAGGGAAAACACGAGAGAAATCACTCAACCAACAAGATTAGGTCACACATATGCTAGATCCTCTAAACACTAAGAGATACATGATCCACGATCAACAAGCGACGATACAAAGGGTAACCGGTTCTTCTCCGGGAGGATGTCTTGAGGTCTTCTCCGGGAGGAGGTCTTGAATCCGCTTGGGGGATCTTCTCCGAAGAGGTCGTGAACTCCGAGGAGAAGGTAACCAAGTGGATGAGCCAAGCTCTATCTCTAATATGAGCTAATCCTTTGCTAACCCTAGTATGGAGCTAAGGGACAAGTATATATAGTCCAAGGGGTAAGTTGGGGATACATGGGGTGAAACCCCTTTCACTGCGCATAGGCAGGGCGGTAGTACCGGTCATGGGGGCGGTTGTACCGCTGAGAGGTCAGGTACTAGTTCCTGGAGATGTTTCTGGATGTGCTCAGTGGTAGGACCGGTGCTCGGGGCGGTTGTACCGGTCTGGAGGCTGTTACAGGGATAAACCGGCGCTGTACCGGCCTTGCACCATTTGATCACAGAAGCTTGGCCGGTTGTTGGGCAGTGGTTGAGCGGTCGTACCGCCCGGGTGGTAGTTTGGCGGTACATGGGCGGTTGTACTGGGATCTCTGGGCTGGGCAGATTCTCTTCATGCTCTTGATGTTCATCTTGCACCATTCCTTCTCCTTGTTGGTTCCTTGGTACCTAAGCACACAAAGTGTCCTTGTTTGAGGTAGTAGCCATGTCTCATGTTGGTCCAAGGGAAGTTTAACAAGGAGAGAGTTCACCTTATGTCCAATGGCACAGGTTTCAGGTCTCGTCGTATGTCCACTTGGGGCTTGGGGAATAGTCATAGCGTACATGGGGATGATCGTAGGATGCTCCGCATCACCGACCCTTGTACACTCTTACGCGCGTAGCTGCTCTCCCTGAGGCAACCTTGCCGGGCTTGAGCGCTGCGTGTTCGTCACGGTCCTCCATCCAATCCACCAAAGTAGGAGTAGGGTCTTACACTTCGCAGTGGCCTGAACCTGGGTAAAAGCGACCCGCGTCACCATTGTCGTGCTGGTTCATGGTCTCCGCTCTTTGTGCAATGAGCCCTTCCCCCTTGCCGAACCATAAGGTGCTGATGGCCCCATAGATGATCGTGTTCTGCAATGACACTATGGATTGAGTAAGATCCTTCAAGTATGTTGTCATCGGTGCAAGCAATAAAAATTGCTCTCTAAATATGTATGATCTTTTAGTGTGAGGAAAATAAGCTTTATACGAACTTGTGATATGGAAGAAATAAAACCGAGGGACTACATAATAAAGTTCTTTATCACAAGCGGCAATATAAAGTGGCTTTCTTTTGCATTAAGATTTTGTGCATTCAACCATAAAAGCACATGACAACTTCTGCTTCCCTCTGCGAAGGTCCTATCTTTTACTTTGACCTTCTACCTTTATACAAGAGTCATGGTGATCTTCACCCTTCCTTTTTATATTTTTGTTTTTGGCAAGCACTATGTGTTGGTGATGATCCAGACATGTATACCCACTCGGATGTAGTCATAAATTATTACAATTGACAGTACCCTTGAGGTAAATGGTTGGGAGGCAAAATTATAAGCCCCTATCTTTCTATGTGTTTGATTGGAACTTTGATCTCATAAGTATCACAAGAATGTTAGCAATTATGAAAGACTAAATGATGGTTGAGTATGTGTACTTTCTAAGTTAAAGCTCTTACATTGACTCTTTCTGATGTTATGATAAATTCCAACTGTTTCAAAGATCGAGATCATAGTTTGTTTGTTTTAAATAAAGTTTTTGGTTCATACTTTACCTTGTGAACGATTTATCACTTTAGCATGAGAATTTACATGACAATATGTTGTTGTTCTAAAGATGATCATGATGCCCCCATGTCCATATTTTATTTTATCGACACCTCTATCTCTAAACATGTGGACCTGATTATCGATTTCGGCTTTCACATCAGGACAAGCAAGGTCTAAGCTTGGGGGAGTTGATACGTCCATTTTGCATCATTATTTTATGTTGATATTTATTGCATTACGTGTTGTTATTTCACATGATGGTACAATACTTATACCTTTTTCTCACTTATTTTACCACATTTACATGAAGAGGGAGAATGTCGGTAGCTAGAATTCTGGATCGGAAAGGAGCAAATCTGAGAACCTATAGTGCACAATTAAAAATGTCCTGAAACTTTACGGAGAATTATTTTGGAATATATAAAAAAATTGGGCGAAGAAACAACAGAAGGGGACCCACCAGGAGGCCACAAGCCAGGGGGCGCGCCCTACCCCCCAAGGCACCCCCAGGGGTTGTGGGCCCCCTAGCCATTGTCCGGTGCCCATCTTCCACTAATTAGGGTTTTGACCAAGAAAACAAATAAGAGGAGAGATTTCGGGACGAAGCGCCGCCGTCTCGAGGTGGAACCTAGGCAGAAGCAATCTAGTTCTCCGGTGGAGCTATTCTGCCAGGGAAACTTCCCTCCGGGAATGGGAATTGAAGCCACCGTCATCACCAACCATCCTCTCATCAAGGGAGGGTCAATCTTCATCAACATCTTCACTAGCACCATCTCCTCTCAAACCCTAGTTCATCTCTTGTATTCAATCTTTGTCCCAAAACCTCAGATTGGTACCTGTGGGTACCTAGTAGTGATTACTCCTTGTAGTTGGTGCTAGATGGTTTATTTGGTGGAAGATAATATGTTCAGATCCTTAATGATATTCAATACCACTCTGATCTTGAACATGAACATGCTTTGTGATTAGTTACGTTTGTTCCTAAGGACATGGGAGTAGTATTGTTATAAGTAATCATGTGAATTTGGTAATCGTTCGATATTTTTATGAGATGTATGTTGTCTTTCCTCTAGTTGTGTTATGTGAATGTCGACTACATGACACCTCACCATGATTTGGGCCTAGGGGAAGGCATTGGGAAGTAATAAGTAGATGATGGGTTGCTAGAGTGGCAGGAGCTTACACCCTAGTTTATGTGTTGTTTCGTAAGGGGCTGATTTGGATCCACATGTTTCATGCTATGGTTACATTTATCTTAATTCTTATTTCGTAGTTGCAGATGCTTGTGAGAGGGGTTAATCATATGTGGGAGGCTTGTCCAAGTAAGGATAGCACCCAAGCACCGGTGCAGCCACATATCAAATTATCAAAGTAAGACAAACGCGAATCATATGAGCATGATGAAAACTAACTTGACAGTAATTCACATCTGTCCTCTAGAGCACTTTGCTTTATATATGACTTCGTCCAGGCTTATCCTTCGCTATAGATTGGGCCACCTTGCTGCCCCTTTGCTACACTTGTTACTTGTTACCCATTATGAATTATCTTATCACAAAATGTCACGGGATATCCACGGCCACTGATGAGGACATCTATACCATTGTTACACCTACAGCCCCTGTTGCTATACATACTGGACCAATTACTAGAGCTCGCGCACGCCAATTGAATTATCAGGTACTTTTGTTTCTTGGTAACAATTCTAATGTTCATGAGAATATGATGCTGCCTAAATTGGATACATTTGTTTTGCTTACAAATGAAGGGCCTAGCTTGGACAAGAAAGATGAACCTTGGAGCAAGTTCAAGCATGGAGATGATGGCATGCGGAAGGGGAATAAGAACGGAGTTACAAGTGATGATTCCAGGACTTTGAAGCCACCATAATGAGTGCATGAAGCCTTGGACGAAATATACAAGATGCCACTTCATAAATTTCGTCCAGAGGCTATTCTACGTGCTGCATCACCTTATTTTTGGGCCAAGCCCATGTAATTTCGAAATACTTGATTATAGGCAGTTTTAGAGTCCGTATGTGTGGGGAAACGAGAGTTAGGGTTGGTTTCGGACTCCTCCAAGGGCCACAAAATTCCCCCCTCTCTCCTCCATATATACAGCCCTTAGGGCATTGTTTAGACTTTGCGTTTTGTTTAGATTAAAAGTTCGACATAGCTGCAACTTCGTGTACTTCGTTTGTGTTCAACGACCAGACAAAGGCGTCACAGAACCCCACATTCATTAATAAAGCTTTCCTCTTTTATTCACAATATCCAGATTGCAATCTCAGTTTCTTGCTTGTTCTTCGTTTGCTCGCAGGAAATAGACCCTCGTGGTCAGGTTGATCGTGCTTCGGCGTGGTCAATAACCCCTCGGAAGTTGGTTTAGCGATTGCTAAGGCTCGACCTCTTCGCATGTTCGTAGTTGCATCGTCAAAGTCGACACCCACAGAAAACAATTGCTATCTCATCGAAACATCGGGACACCTTCGCCTCTATCAAGTGGTATCAGATTTTCAGGTTGCTCGGTGAGATTTTACATTCTTTTGTAGTTTAGATCGAGTCTGTTCTTCATACCTACAGTCCATGAAAAAGCCACAAAAAAATTAGGGTTAGTTCATCATATCCGAACCAATCTGAGCCTTTGCATAATCTTTTCTGTAGTTGCTTTGTTGAATTTGCGGTTGCATCGTCGTGTCTAGTTGCTGGTCTTAGCGTCTAGTCTTCTAGAGTTTCGAGTTCTGTTCACGGGTATTCACGTTGCCGCTGCACCATCATCATCCGCTGCCATATACCACCACACCAGATTCATCTTCCGCTGACATATACCACCACCACACCAGATACATCGCCACCGCCAAATACCACCATATATCCGCCACAAATCCGAGTCCATATATACCACGCCACCAATCCGAGTCCACATATACCACCGCTTGTCCATCACCAATCCGAGTCCACATATACCACATATACCACCGTCTGTCCATCACCAATCCGAGTCCACATATACCACCGCCTGTCCATCACCAATCCGAGTTCTTTTCATATTAGGTTTGTTTTCGAGATCCATCTAGTTTTCGTTTTGTGTTTCCTTGCCTGAGTAGGTCTGGAGACCCCCGGGCAGTTTTTAGTCCAAAATTTCGGCGACCAAAAATATTTTTCCCTATCCTATTTTTAGGCTTTTCTGAGTTTTTTGAGACACTCGCAATCATAGTTATTTTTTGTCGCACTTTTTCGTCGCCGCAGCCCTGATTTTCGAAAAAAATAGTCAAAAAAATTTCGTGCCCATCCTGTCAGTTTGACATGGGAAGAGTTTTGAGACACTCGCCATTATAGTGATTTTTCGCAAAAAAAAGAGGAGCGCAAAAAAAAAGAGCGAAAAAAACAGAGCGATTTTTTTCCAGAGTGTGCTTTTCCCTTGTTTACGTGCAGCGCTGTGATTTTGTTAGTGTTCTAGGCTCGCGTCGCTAGCACGGTCTAGCCTAGGACCAGCATAGTACCGTCGTTGAGCGTTTATTCATCTTTGCATCTCTGAATTAATTATTGCTAATATTTTTGCTACCATATTATAAGCCTTCCTAGCTCCACATAAATCTACGTCGTGCGTTTGACTATCCCTGGTGATCGCTTTATCCAAGCTTTGAGAGTTTTGACTACAACGGTTGCCGATCACTGCCTGCTGCTGGGTAAGAACTGGTGAGAATTTGAGTTTTGCTTGACGGATTTGTGACACCCACCACCACCACTTGTTAGTAGTCTGTAGGATCATATTCTTGTTTGTTTCTATTGCTGCTAACCATGGCAGGATCACAAGCCAACGAGATTGATTGGGAGAACATGACGAACAAGGAGTTGCATGATAAATTTCAGCAAATGATGAGTGGCCAGGTGGGAGATGTGCTAAACAGATTTGAAGAGGCCATGGAGAAGATAGATGGAATGGAGAAGTCGTTCGAGACAAAGCTGGATAACAAGTTTAATGAATTGATCACCCGTCTTCCCCCACCACCACCGGCTGCACCTATCACACATCTACAACGACAACAACAACGGCCCGTTCCGAATCAGTTCGGACGGGCGAAGCGTGTTCCTATTGTGGATGGTCAAACTTCTGGAGCTGCTGTACCTATTGTTGATGCTTCTTTGGCTCCTCCTACTGCTACTGCTAGTGCCGAGGAGGATGACGATTATGCGGGCGATTACGAGGATGAGGTTGATCAAAATCAGAACTACGTGCAACCACCAGCACTAGGTCGTCCACATGCATATAATCGCAACGGTGGGGCTGCACCACCAGCTCAGGTACGAGATCCTGACCTTCTCCCTAAACTAAAATTGAATATTCCACCTTTTGAGGGTAGATATGTTCCTAATATATGTCTTACTTGGGAGTTAGGAACTGAACAGCGTTTTACATGTTTACAATACCCCGAGGAGAGACGTGTTGCTGCTGCACTCTGTGCTTTCACTAGTTTTGCTTGTGTTTGGTGGTCTGAACATCGTAGATTATATCCAAATAATATTCCTACTACTTGGGCTGCTTTGAAAACTGCTATGCGTACTCGTTGGGTTCCACCATATTATCAACGTGAATTACTTCAAAAATTGTAGCGTTTAAGACAAGGAAAAAATTCTGTAGAGGAATATTATCAGGAATTACAAAGTGGCATGATTAGATGTGGTATTGTTGAGGATAATGAAGCTATGCTTGCACGTTTTATAAGTGGATTAAATAGAGAGATTCAGACTATTCTAGAGTATAAGGAGTATAATAATATCACTCGTTTATTCCATCTTGCTTGTAAAGCTGAACGTGAAGTGCAGGATCGACATGCATTGGCACGAACTAACTTTTCTGCAGGTCGACCTTCATCATGGACACCATGTGCATCCTCTACTTCCACTGCACCATCACGTCCTTCAGGTGCCACCTCCAGCCGTGATACTAGAAAGCAGGCACAACCACCACTATCTGCCAAGAGCACACCTGTCGGGCCTGCACAACGCTCTTCTTCTTCCATGGCATCAACAGGGCACACAAGTGATATTATTTGTCGTTGTTGTAAGGGAAGAGGACATTATGCGAGAGAATGCAAATCTCAGCGTGTGATGATTGCTACAGAGGATGGTGGGTATGAGTCCGCTAGTGACTATGATGAGGAGACTTTGGCTCTTATTACACGTGAAGAACACGGTGGAGATGATTCTGATCATGAGACGCAATACATGGCTCCTGATGACGTTGACAAGTATGAATGTTTAGTTGCTCAACGTGTTTTGAGTGTGCAGGTCACACAAGCTGAGCAAAATCAGAGGCATAATTTGTTCCATACAAAGGGAGTTGTGAAGGAATGTTCTGTTCATGTCATCATAGATGGAGGGAGCTGCAACAACTTGGCTAGCATGGAGATGGTGGAGAAGCTATCTCTCACCACAAGACCACATCCACATCTTTACTACATCCAATGGTTCAACAACAGCGGCAAGGTTAAGGTAACACGTACTGTTCGTGTGCATTTTAGTATCTCTACATATGCTGATTATGTTGATTGTGATGTGTTACCTATGCAAGCATGTTCCTTATTACTTGGTAGACCATGGCAATTTGATAAAAATTCTGTACACCATGGTAGAAACAATCAGTATACTCTTGTTCATAAGGATAAAAATATTACATTGCTTCCTATGACTCCTGATTCCATTTTGAAAGATGATATTAATAGAGCTAATAAAGCAAAACAGGAGAAAAATAAGAGTGAAAATCAGATTGTGGCAAAAGAATTTGAGCAACAAATGAAGCCTAATAATAAACCATCTAGTGTTGCTTCTGAAATTAAATTGAAAAGTGCATGTTTACTAGCAACCAAATCTGATATTGATGAGCTAGATTCTAGCAAATCTGTTTGCTATGCTTTTGTGTGCAAAGAGGCATTATTTTCATGCGCGGATCTGCCTTCGTCTTTGCCCCCTGCTGTCACTAACATTTTGCAGGAGTTCGCTGACGTCTTCCCACAAGACGTGCCACTGGGATTACCACCTATTCGAGGGATTGAGCATCAAATTGACTTAATTCCCAGTGCATCGCTACCCAACAGTGCACCATAGCTTACCAATCCACAGGAGACGAAGGAGATTATGCGTCAAGTACAGGAGCTGCTCGACAAGTTATATACGTGAATCTCTTAGTCCTTGTGTTGTTCCTATTATACTAGTGCCTAAAAAGGATGGTACGTCGCGTATGTGTGTTGATTGTAGAGGCATTAATAATATTACTATTCGTTATTGTCATCCTATTCCTAGGCAAGATGATATGCTTGATGAATTGAGTGGCTCTACAATATTCTCCAAAGTTGATTTGCGTAGTGGATACCATCAAATTCGTATGAAATTGGGAGATGAATGGAAAACAACGTTTAAAACTAAGTTTGGTTTATATGAGTGGTTAGTCATGCCTTTTGGGTTAACTAATGCACCTAGTACTTTCATGAGACTAATGAACGAAGTTTTACATGCTTTCATTGGACGATTTGTGGTAGTCTATTTTGATGATATATTGATTTATAGCAAATCTTTGGAAGAACATTTGGAACATTTACATGTTGTTTTTATTGCTCTACGTGATGCACGTTTGTTTGGTAACCTTGGGAAGTGCACCTTTTGCACCGACCGAGTATCTTTTCTTGCCTATGTTGTTACTCCACAGGGAATTGTAGTTGATAAAGCCAAGATTGAAGCTATTGAGAGTTGGCCGCAGCCCAAAATGGTCACACAAGTGAGGAGTTTTCTTGGACTCGCTGGTTTCTATAGGCGTTTTGTGAGAGATTTTAGCACCATTGCTGCACCTCTCAATGAGCATACAAAGAAGGATGTGCCTTTTGTTTGGGATACCGCACAGGAAGAAGCCTTCACGGTATTGAAAGATAAGTTGACACATGCTCCTTTACTCCAACTTGCTGATTTTAGTAAGACTTTTGAGCTTGAATGTGATGCTAGTGGGATTGGATTAGCAGGTGTGTTATTACAAGATGGCAAACCTGATGCATACTTTTCTGAAAAATTGAGTGGGCCTAGTCTGAATTATTCCACTTATGCTCTTGTTCGGACTTTAGAGACATGGCAACATTATTTATGGCCCAAAGAATTTGTTATACATTCAGATCATGAATCTTTCAAACATATTAAAAGTCAAGCTAAACTGAATCGTAGACATGCTAATTGGGTTGAATTCATTGAGAATTTCCCTTATGTCATTAAACACAAGAAGGGTAAAGAAAATGTTATTGCTGATGCATTGTCTCGTCGCTATACTATGCTTTCACAACTTGACTTGAAAATATTTGGTTTGGAGACCATCAAAGATCAATATGTGCATGATGCTGATTTTAAAGATGTAATGCAGAATTGTAAAGAAGGAAGAACGTGGAACAAGTTCGTCATTAATGATGGATTTGTGTTTCGTGCTAACAAGCTACGCATTTCAGCTAGCTCCGTTCGTCTTTTATTGTTGTAGGAGGCGAATGGAGGAGGATTAATGGGACACTTTGGCGTGAAGAAGACGGAGGACGTACTTGCTACACATTTCTTTTGGCCAAAGATGAGACGGGATGTTGAGCGTTTTGTTGCTCGTTGCACTACATGTCAAAAAGCTAAGTCACGACTCAATCCTCATGGTTTATATATGCCTTTGCCTGTACCTAGTGTTCCTTGGGAGGATATATCTATGGACTTTATTTTAGGTTTACCTCAAACAAAGAAGGGGAGGGATACCATATTTGTTGTTGTGGATAGATTCTCGAAAATGGCACACTTTATACCATGTCATAAAAGCGATGATGTTGTTCATGTTGCTGATTTATTCTTTCGTGAAATTATTCGCTTGCATGGTGTGCCAAATAGTATTGTTTCAGATCATGATACTAAATTTCTGAGCCACTTTTGGAGATGTTTATGGGCTAAGTTGGGGACTAAACTGATTTTTAGTACTACTTGTCACCCCAAACTGATGGTCAAACTGAAGTAGTCAATAGAACATTGTCTAGTATGCTTAGGGCTGTTTTGAAGAATAATAAGAAAATGTGGGAAGAATGCTTGCCTCATATTGAATTTGCTTATAATTGTTCATTGCATTCTACTACTAAGATGTGCCCTTTTGAAATTGTGTATGGTTTCCTACCTCATGCAAATATTGATTTGTTGCCTCTTCCATCTTCGGAGAAGGTTAATTTTGATGCTAAAGAACATGATGAATTGATTTTAAAAATGCATGAGTTAACTAAGGAAAACATTGAGCGTATGAATGCTAAATTTAAACTTGCTGGAGATAAGGGTAGAAAACATGTTGTGTTTGCACCTGGAGATCTTGTTTGGTTACATTTGCGTAAGGATAGATTTCCTAATTTGCGCAAATCAAAGCTAATGCCACGTGCTGATGGTCCTTTTAAGGTGTTAGAGAAAATAAATGATAATGCATATAAACTTGAGCTGCCTGCAGATTTCGTGGTTAGTCCCACTTTTAACATTGCAGATTTGAAGCCTTATTTGGGAGACGAAGATGAGCTTTCGTCGAGGACGTCTTCATTTCAAGAAGGGGAGGATGATGAGGACATCAATACCATTGTTACACCCACAGCCCCTGTTGCTATACATACTGGACCAATTACTAGAGCTCGCACACGCCAATTGAATTATCAGGTACTTTCGTTTCTTGGTAACGACTCTAATGTTCATGAGAATATGATGCTGCCTAAATTGGATACATTTGTTTTGCTTACAAATGAAGGGCCAAGCTTGGACAAGAAAGATGAACCTTAGAGCAAGTTCAAGCATGGAGATGATGGCATGCGCAAGGGGAACAAGAACGGAGTTACAAGTGATGATTCCCGGACTTTGAAGCCACCATAATGAGTGCATGAAGCCTTGGACGAAATATACAAGATGCCACTTCATAAATTTTGTCCAGAGGCTATTCTAGGTGCCGCGTCACCTTATTTTTGGGCCAGGCCCATGTAATTTTGAAATACTTGATTATAAGCAGTTTTTAGAGTCCGTATGTGTGGGGAAACAAGAGTTAGGGTTGGTTTCGAACCCCTCCTGCAAGGGCCACAAAATTCCCCCCTCTCTCCTCCATATATACAGCCCTTAGGGCATCGTTTAGACTTTGGGTTTTGTTTAGATTAAAAGTTCGCCATAGCTAAAACTTCGCGTACTTCGTTTGTGTTCAACGACCAGACAAAGGCATCACAAAACCCCACCTTCATTAATAAAGCTTTCCTCTTTTATTCACAATATCCAGATTGCAATCTCAGTTTCTTGATTGTTCTTCGTTTGCTCGCAGGAAATAGACCCTCGTGGTCAGGTTGATCGTGCTCCGGCGTGGTCGATAACCCCTCGGAAGTTGGTTTAGCGATTGCTAAGGCGCGACGTCTTCGCACGTTCGTAGTCGGATCGTCAAAGTCGACACCCACAGAAAACGATTGCTATCTCATCGAAACATCGGGACACCTTCGCCTCTATCAGCCACCTATGGGACCAGGAGGCCCCTTGCTGGTTCGGCAGGGGGACGTCGCGTTGCACGAAGAGCATACCAACATGTGGCAGCACGGCAGAGAGCACACAAGAAATTTACCCAGGTTCGGGCCGCCGTGAGGCATAAAACCCTACTCCTGCTTTGGTGGATTGATGGTGGAACGGTGGTGGCGAAACATAGTACACTTGCCCGGCAGGGGTTGCCTTTGGGCTGTACCGACTACGCGCGTACGGGGGTATGGGTTCATCAACTTTCCAACCCTTCCTACGGGTGCCATGGTCCTCCTTTTATAGATCAAGGGGTCCCACAATGGGAAAGTAGTCATTATGCACTGATATGATAGAAAACAGTGCTATCATACCTAACTCTACGGGCTGGCAGGGTGCATTAAATGCACCTCTTAGTGTCACGTCGCTGGTTGCCCGACAAGGCTTGCCAGGCTATCTTGCCAGATCCGCCCCTGTTCTCTTGACACGTCGTAGGACGGGTGTCATCTGTGGGTTTCTTCTGTAGGAAATGGCTGCCATGTGGCGAATGGCTGCTACTTAATCATATTGCGGCTTGACACCTTACTGATCAACGACGTGGGTTGTGGCTGAGTGGTTGGTGGAGTGGGTTGCCTCCGCGAGCCCCAGCAGGCTCTGCCGGGGCACCTGCTTCTGGGGGTGGCCTCGCCCCTTGCCGGGATCGCCTGCCCGGCAAGGGAGGCCCTTTTCTTGGCGATATCTCGCTCCTCTGGCTTGGCCTTAGTATTGCTGAGGTGCATGTTCGTTCTTCGAGTGTCTTGATCCTTTGAACACTGGCTTGGGCTGGCGCTTCAATCTTGCTCTTATGCCTATGCACAGTCAGGGCAACAGACTCAGGGTTTGTTGCACCAACACAAAACTATCTTTTACCAATAATTTTAGTTCCTACAAAAAATACCTTGCTGAAAACCACTTGTCATTTCCTTCTGCTCCTTGTTGGGTTCGACACTCTTAGTTATCGAAAGAACTATGACTGATGCCCTACACTTATGGTTCATCAAGCTTCTATAACACATCCTCGTCTTGACCGGCACCACTTATGGTTATCTCTTACCTTTACTTTGTGCAAGCATGTATTATGTTATATCCTCTACTTGGTTGTGTGGTTGTTATTCTTGGCATCATATTGGTTGTTCATCTAGTTGCATATCTAGACAACCTATTTGTTGTTTAACCTAATTTGTTAAGAAAAGCAAAAAAAATCAATAGTTGCCTATTCACCCCCCTCTAGTCAGCCATATCGATCCTTTCACCAGTGATATTTCTTATAGTGCTCAAAACGTTCTTGAGGACACACGGGAATATCGTCAAGTTACTTTCACCATGATTCATCGACTTGCCTTCATTGCCTTGATAAGTGTTGTGTGTGTGGAATGGAGCTAAGGTACATTTCTTACTTGAACAAACACCTACTTAAGATTATACCCTCCATGCAAGCATCCGCAAATAAAAGAGAAGTAATTAAGATAATCAAAACATAGCATTAAAACAGAACAATTCCTAAACTGGGGTTTAGGTTTTGTCACTCCCGCAACCCATTATATACAAACTAATTCCATAATGTCTTCCCCTAGGCCCAAAGATGATGAAGTGTCATGTAGTCGACGATCACATAACACCACTAGAGGAAGAAAACCACAACCTAATATCAAGACATTGAATGGTGGTCAACTTCACATGATTGCTAATAACAAGACTTCTCCCATGTCCTCAAGAACAAAGTGAACTACTCACAACTCATCATATGGACCATAATCAATGGGTATAAATATGAGTTTAATGATATGAACATAAATATATTCCACCAAATAAACTTACTGGCATCAACATCAAGGCGTAATCAACACTAATAGTACCGCTAGGTACCAATATGAGGTTTGATACAAAGATTGGGCACAAGAGATGAACTAGGGTTTGGATATGAGATGGTGTTGGTGAACATGTTGATGAAAATGATGATCCCGATGAGAAGAGAGTTTTGTTGATGATGAAGGCTTCGATTTCCCCCTCCCAAAGGGAAGTTTCCTCGAAAATATTGCTCCGGGAGAGAGCAAAAGTGCTACTGCCCTGGTTCCACATCCTGACGGTTGCCAAAGTCTTGAAAGTGTTATCTTTATTTTTTTAGGACAAAAGACAATATATAGCAGAGAAATATCCCGAGAGGAGCTAAGAGAGCCCCACAAGCCTGGGTGGCATGACATGGGGGTGGCTGCACCCCTGGGATTGTGGGCCCCTATGGCACTTCTGCAATATTTTTTTCGTCCAGTATTTTTATATATTCCAAAATAAATCTCCGTAAATTCTTGCATTATTTTGAGCTCTGGAGAATTTATGTCTTTATTGTACCTTTTTTAATTCAGAATTTCAGTTGCCGGTAATCCCCCTCTCTTGGTGTATCTTGCATTTTAAGAGATAAAAGACATTATAATTGCATGATATTATGAAATATAGCATCAAAATACGATAAATAGCAATAATAGATTACGATGCAAAATGGTCCCATCAACTCCCCTGTCGTGGGTGGACACGATCACCCATGGGGCCATGAGCCCCTTGTTGTTCGGCAAGGGGGAGATCATGTTGCACAAAGAGCGGAAGCCATGGGGCAGCACGACGACGATGACGATGTTGGTTTTTACCCAGGTCCGGGCCACTGTGAGGCGTAAAACCCTATTCCTGCTTTCGTTGGATTGAATGGAGGGATCACAACAACACGCAATGCTCGAGCACGGTAAGGTGGCCTCGGGGGAGAAGCTACGCGCATACAAGTGTGAGGGGGTCTGAATCCCTCTCTAGTTTGCCACTTGCCTCCTTTTATAGCTCAAGGGGTAACCACAGTGGCAAAATGTTCTTTATCTGGTGATTAGATAGCTAACAGTGCTATCATACCTAACTTTGGCAGTTAGGACAAAGTGCATAAAATGCACTGATAGGTGTCATGCTGAGGGTGAAGCCCGGAAAGCCTGCCATGCCGCTTAATCATCTTGTGCTTATCTGTTCGACACGCCTCTGGACGGGTGTATATGAGTGTAACCTGCCTTCCAATGGGCCGCCACGTGCTTAGTGGAGGCCATTAATCATCTAGAGGCTCGACACCGCATTGATAAGTGATTTGCGTTGCGGTGCGGTGGAGTGGTGGTGCTTTGTCGGGATTCCCTGCCCTTGGCTGCTGGGGCGGAGGCTCCTCGTCCGTGCACAAGTCAGGGGAAACAAACACCCATGTTTGTGTACCCTGACAGAAGCCCCCGGGCCTGAGCCATATGTCTCGCTGGGCATGTTGGGTTTGGCCCCAAACAGTGCACGGACACCTGTCGAAGAAATGTTGCCCATGCAGGGGTTGTCATGATGATCAGTCAATCCAACATCCACTCCGCGTAATTACCGCAGGACGTGGGGTCATGGAAAAGTAGCAGTTTATGGGTAATGCGCTGCAAAAACGGTAACTTTCCGAAGGAAGATAGCAAAGAGCCAGCCTCGCGCCTGTTCCCAATAAAAAGGCAATGCAAAGGGGCTCTACTCATTCGTATCTGTCTCTTTCCCTTCAGCTTCTTCCTCAAGCCAAGCAACTAGCCCGACCGCCCACATCCGCCTCCAAAGCTCTGCTATATCTTTTGCCCTTCCTGCGAGCCAAAGAGATGGGTTGAAAGACGGGCATTGTGAAGGTGAAGCGGGCGGCCACTGCGAAATATGCGTCGGTGGAGGGGAGGAAGAAAAGGGCGGAGGAGCTAGATAGGAAGCGACAGGAAGACGTGGTTTTCCTCCCATCAAACTTGGATGTCAGTACTTTGATTGCGAAGTATGCCTACATGTGGGGGAGGGAAGTCCCGAAAGGACATGGGGCGCTCGTGGTCCTACCCGAGGGGGCCAAGGTCCCATCAGATTTGTACCGCTTCTTCTACGCATTTTTTCTCTGCGGCCTCACCTCCCCCTTCTCTGATTTCTTCTATGCCATGATGATAGTGTATGGATTCCATCTTCTGGACTTCACGCCCAATGCAATGGCGTGTATGGCAATCTTCGCCCATCTATGCGAGAATTTTGTTGGAGTCACCCCCCAAGTTAGACCTGTTCAGGCACTTCTTCATCCCACGGAGAGAAGAAAAATCTCACCGCTCGGGAAATATAAGCTGGATTCCTCGGAGCAAGAAGGGTGATTGCGATTATCTCCCCGGCCAGCAGCACAACAGGTGGGAGGAATGGAGGGCGGATTGGTGCTGGATCAAGGACAAGGATGCTCCCGAGTTCTGCGTGGCACAGACTAAATGCGTCACACGCAGCAGTGACTGGAGTAAATTGGGCCTCTCCGACGACATGCTTTGCCCAACGCTGAACATGATTGCTCGTCTGAAAGCTGTCGGGCTAACCGTCGAGCAGGTGGGGGCCGACTTCCTTCGGCACCGCATTGCGCCGCTGTAGAGAAGGGACAGGTTTGCTAGGAATACGAGAACTCGGCCGACATGATGAGATTGTATCCAGGCCCCGCCAGCAACTTGTCGATATATGGTCATGGCTCGCTGTGCGGACAACTGTTCGGCAACCTTGGGCCATTCCATTTATTGACAGCGATTGACCCCCTGCATCTCAACTCTACCCGGGATCAAATTCTGAAATTGATGCCTGACTGCAATGCTTACGGAGTTGCGGCTGATTGACAATTGCCTAAACTAGATGCAGAGATAGAGTGGGTCTCCAGTTTGGAAGAAAGTGCTTCCAGGGTGGAGAACGATCTTATCAAGCGCACCTCCAAGGCAGAAACGACGTTCATTGCAAAGCGGCTCGCGGAGGACAGAGCGCACCGGGCTGCTGGACGAATGAGGCTTGAAGAGGACGAGGAGGGAGAGGATGTTGGAGGCGAGGGTTCTTCTGATGAGGGGAGCGGGGAGCATGACGCGGAGGAGGTTGTCGGGCTTGACCCTGCCGGGGTTGAAATTCATCATACCTTGGCAGCAGAACCTCAAGAGCAAGGCGGAGCTAAGGAGGCAGAGCAGCCCGAGGTGGAGGAGGAATGGCTAGCAATGGTTCCTCAAGCCCCAGGGCCAGATCCAGGTCAGCACCTGTCAGGACCCCGATTCTAAGTCACACAGATCTAGCCTGTAACACCTCATATCACATTGCGGCCTCACGCACGGTACTCCCACGGGTGTCGCCTTACCATGGCCCGGGACCGTTTGCGCCTTTTGGCTCACGTATATGACAATGTCGCTAGCATCCATATGGCAGAGAACCTGGGCCGACATGGCTAGTCGTGAACCCAAAGCGGCACTAACGTATGGGAACAGGCATACATGAATCAACATCGAACGTGTCGGTCAGCAGCGTGTGAATCCTGGCTGTAGCACTGGGCTAACAGGACTCCGGGAACCCGGGCTGTAGCAGGCTAGGCAGGACTCCGGATGTCACCGCGTGACATTTCCCCGAAGGGACAGACACAGGAACGACATGACACACATGCCGGCCAGTCAAGTGTCCAGAGCAGTAGTGCTGGGCTAGCAGGACTCCGGTGAACCGGGCTGTAGCGGACTACTCTGGCTCAAGGAGGCACTAGACTACATTTCCCCATAAGAGAGGCTGCCAAGGATAAACAACTAGATTGTCGGATCCCACACATACCAAGCATTTCAATCATACACACAATATGCTCGATATGTGTAAATACAACATGGCATCACAACAAAACTGTACAACTCAAAGTACTTTATTTAAAGGGCTCCAGAGAGCCTTACATAACATGTTCATACAGATAGGGGTCACATGACCCGACACTCAAGTCATACAATCATACAAACACATGCGGAAGCAACTTGTCTGGGTACAGACACTAGAAAGAAAGAAGGCTTGACGAAGCCTGTCTATCTACATAGGCCCTTCACAAGCCTAGATCACCACCTGGGTGGCAAGTCACTCGTCGTCGTCGAGTTCTACATAGAACCCATCGGAAGGGGCGGTGTTGTCGTCTGAAAACAGTAATTGAAGCAACATGAGTACAAAGGTACTCAGCAAGTCTTACAACAGATCCTACTATACATGCACATTCTCAAGAAGGTAGTGGAGTTATTGCAGCAAGCCAGCTTTGACTCTTGGCTAAGCTATCCTACGAGACACCACTTGTAAAATAGTTTTCGCACACGAGTCCACTAATCACCATCTCAATACTCCACCGTGGATCCTCCCTCGTCATCCCACGAGAGAGCCATCCGCGGTACTCACACTTATCTTGAGGCTTTTAGTGGTATCCATTTACTTGTCTATGAACTGCATAAGCAACCAAGTAGTCCTTTACCGCAGACGCGGCTATTCGAATAGTTTTATACCATGCAGGGGTGTACTTCGTCACACACGCTCTCACCAGTTACCGTCGCTACACGACATGTACTCGGCAACCTTCAAGCGGAAGCCCAACGTGGGCGTCGGCCACAGCCTACCTAAACACTCAAGTCTCTAGTCCAGGTTTATCGCCTATACAGGTTCCATCCGCAGGGAGTCCGGCCGAGGTTTCCACATACGGCCCCAAACGATGTGTGCAGGGTTCCCGGACACCAAACGGGCGACTCGGTACACCGTGCCACGAGCCTACCGCATCACAGCCCACCCCTTGGTCAGCGCTGTCCACGGCCTCCAGCTTACTACAAACACCAGAAAATGCGTGCAACTCCTGGACAGAGGACAAGGGTGATTAAGAAGCCGAGGGGGTCCATTGGTTTCGGGCCCAATGCGTGGTAGTAGCTGAATCTTAAATCACGCATACAGATCTCAGTTCTTAGGGACGGTCTCAATGAAACAACCCACCATGTACTCCTACATGGCCTCCCATCGATACCTTTACAAAATCATATTCAACACCTCACTCTCATTACCGACACACGCTTTCACTCTAGTTCATCACCCTGATGAGCCAGACCTGACACGACTCTAAGCGTAGCAAGCATAGCATTGTAGGAACACAACATGGCTCAATCAACTCCTACACATGCTAGTGGGTTTCATCTAGTTACTGTGGCAATGACAGGTCATGCAAAGGAAAGTGGGTTCAACTACCGCAACACACAGCAGTTTGAATCGCGTTGTCTTAATGCAGTAAATGAGAGCAGAAGCGAGAAGATGGGTTTGTATCGAAATGATCAATGGGTTGCTTGCCCGACGGAGTGGTGGTGGAATGCTGCCCTTCATTTGGATACTCGTGAATATCCTCGGAGGCAGAACCTACCACGATGAACACATTGAAGCACAATCAACACCAAGCAAAGTGCAACAATATGATGCATGCATGAGACATGGCAAAAATGGATGTGTTGGGCTAATGCAACTAAGACCAGATGGGTTTGGACTATTTTGAATCAAAGATTCAAATTCCAAGTTCATAAATGGCCCATGTTAGTGCTTTATCTTGTTCTGCATTAAACAGTAGGTTAATTTGCTTAAACATGCATGAAACCAGTACAGATGGATAGAATGGATTTTTCTGATCATTTTTCATATATAAATCTTTTCATTCTGAGCTATAGATTATTTTCTATGATTTTTTGAAGTTTGTGATATTTTCTGGAATTTCCTGTATAAGAATAATTCCAGTAATTAAATTACTTATTGCGTCAGCAGTGTATCATGATGACGTCAGCAAGTCAACTGGGCGGTCCAGGTCAAACCTGAACGGTGGGACCCGTCTGTCAGTGTCACAGGGCTAATCCTATTTTAGTTAATCTAAACTAGGAAATTAACAGGGGCTGGCCCCACATGTCAACGACCCAGGGGAGTCAAACCCCTCGTCAACGGGCCTGACACGCCGGCGGTTAGCCGCCGGCGAGGTCAGCGGCGCTCCTGTGCCTCGGGTTTGCTCTACGGGGCACCGTTCGAGGCGCCGTTGGGCTCCACGGGTAGCTGACGTAACGGCGCGTCCGTTGGTGGCCGTGGTTGGGCCTGGGGTGGCCGGAGTCGACGGCGGCGAGCTCTTTTGCGGCCGCCGGAGTTCGGGTGCCGACGAAAACGATGACACAGTGCACGGGAGGATCAATGGTTAGTCTCTACGGGTGCTGCATGTCCTCACGAAGATGACAGACATATGCACTGGACCATTTGGTCACCGGAGCCTCGTCGGCGACGAGCTCGTGCGGCGGCGTGTGCGGTGCTGCTGGTTACGGTCGAAGCAAAGGGCGGCAGCAAGAATGAGAGGATGGGAAAGGGGCAGAAGCTCACGGCAGAGGCGATGAGCTAGGTGGCGCTGTCGGGGACGAACTGCTGCGGTGGTGACGGCGAAGGGGATCTCCGGCGGTGGGCGGTGAAGGCGAGGTCGGAGCAGTGGCTTCAGGGCAAGCGAGCGCTCGGGGCCCGACTTGCTCGAAGGAGAAGGCGACGGCGGAGCTGCTAGACACGGTCAGGTGACGCGGAGACGGCGGTGGCTACGGCTACTCCGGCGAGGTGGCAGCGGCTGCGTCGGCCATGGTGGAGGAAGGCGAGGGAGAGGTGCAGGGGACGAATGGAGGTGTCGAGGGGCTCGGGGCGCGACATGGGGGTCGTCCAGCTCGTCCACGGGCGAGGCGGCAAGCAGGTGGCGCCGTGGCGAGCTCGCGCACGCCGGCGTCACCTCTCTGCCTGCTTTGGCGGGAGCAAGCAGCTGACTGGCCATGGGCCAGCACAGTGCTGGGCCGCCAGGTGGGCTGCCAGGTAAGTTTCTTCTCTGCTTTCTGTTTTTCTTTTTATTTGTTTCTGTTATGTGTTTTGAAATAGTAGAAATACTATTCCATTTAGGAAAAACCTGAAAATATTCAGAGGCACATTTGAAAATATTCTCAACAGCCTAAAAATACCTTCAAGATTATTTGGGCATTTTAAAATATTTATAGGATTTAAATTGCCCAAATGCAAATACTTATGGCTTGGTGCAAAAATCCAGAATAGCCTCGAAAAATATGAAACCATTTTTGGCAGAGGGTTTAGCCAGGACCAAAGATGGTGAACATCTATGGAGGGCATTTCAGGTTCATTGAAAAGGATTTTAGTAAACCCTAGTTGTGTTCAGGGGGGGTGCTGGGGTTTCTGGCATCCCCATTTCAAGTTTCTGTGAAAAGTAGACATGATGCAACACTCTAATGTGTTCAGGGGGGGTGCTGGGATGTGACAGCACCTTCGCAAGCGAATCAGCCGGGGAACAGCGGCCCCTGCCTCCTCTTTTACCGCAAAGAGGGTGAAGAAGATCGCCTCCAAGAGCGACTAGCTAGAGGTGTTATGCCACCAATCCACTCGCCTGTCGAAGGCTAAGACCCACCTGCCAAGCGACATGCTGTCACGGGGGTTGATCCTAGCCCCCAGTCAAGCCCAGCTTCCTCACATAGCTCGATCTCGCCAGAGACCTCTGTCCCACCAACGAACTCAAAGCTGCCGGGAAGCTCCACTCCTCCAACGCTGAAAAGGGGCAGGGCGACCCCGCCACCTACAGCGTACGAGCTGGGCTCCATGCTCGTGGATCCAGAGTAAGGAGAACGACTGAACTTCTTGCTGAGGTATTATGTGCTTGATAGTTATCGACTCAATCTTGTTTCGTTGATCTGACAGGGATGAACAACCCCTCGCCCAGCGAGCAAAGCGGAATAAGCATGTGGTGGTGCCGAGCCGTTCGGCGAGCGCGGATCTGGCAGAGGACACGGCCGAGAACCCCGTGCCAGCCCCTAGTCCAGACTCGGCGTGAAGGCGAAGGGCACACCTCGTTCATGCACGAGGACGCGGAAGAACGCCAATCATCTCCCGGGAAGGGGTTGGGTGAGAGTTAGCACGGCGGGGCCCTTCAAGAGGGTTCCACCCTCCAGGGATCCCCACCGACCATAGTTCAAGCAGAAACATCCCCAGCAAGGGCCTCCCCCGTGGGGTCTGCTCGCGTCGAGGCCACAACCACTGAAGGACGGATTGTTGCCCGTGCGCCGGCAACCTATGCTGCCGGGCAGCAGCCACCACCGGTTAATCCTCTTGCATTTTCCTCTACTTGTTTGAATAATTTATCTCTTTGGTCTATATCCAGTAGTGTCTGACTTCTTTTTATTTTGTCTGCTTGATTTTAATTATAGATTCGTCGACTAAGGAGCCTGAGCTCTTGGAGGCAGTGGCCAACATTGGAAAGAGTGTTGCCGAGGAAGCAGTCAAGATTCCTGTCGCGGAAGGCCATGAGTACACTGCCGGGGATATCCAAGAGTTCTCAAAGGAAGCAGAGAGAACTCCTGGCAGAGTATCTAGCCCAGAGGCTGTTGTTGAGGAGAAAACCCTCTTCAAACTATGGGACTTGTTCCCCTATTCGGCACACAGGCCGCAGTTCCACAGCCATCCTCAAGCAACCTGGCACTGATCCTTTCACATCATGGGCCAGCCGCTCCGGGTTCATCTGTTTCAGTGGGTGCCGATTTGGATGAAGAAATCAAACACATACTAGCACCGCTGTCTCAGAGAGTCGAAGAGGCTGGTGATCGCGTCGATAGCGCCAAGGACCTAGCCTTCCTAGAATCCATGGCAGCAGGGCTCAAAGATGCACAGCACAATTATGATCTCAAGTGGCAGGCAGTCAAGGAGCATCTTGGTTCTGCCGTACTTATGGACAAGAAGCTGGCAGACAAGGGCAATGAACTACGAGAATGGTACAAGAAGCAATCCCTCTCCATCATGCGGCAAGATGAGGTGCTGACCATGGCCAAGGAAGATATCGCTGCCCGGGAGGTCCTCTTGGCGGAGCTCGAAGTGCTTCTGAACGCCAAGAAGAAGGACATCTCCTCCCGGGAAGAGAACCTCGAAGCCACCCTCTGTAGCAAGGATGAAGAGCTGGAGGGTCTTGTACAGCAGCGCACCAAGGACTTGGAGGACAGTCACAAAGCTGCCCTCGGCGCAGTCACCCTTGAATCTTCTGTCCAATTGAAGAAGGTTAGCAACGAGCTAGCTGATGCATCCGCTGCCAAGATTCATCTTGAAAAGCAAGTGGGCAAGTTGATAGAAGACCTTGCCGGGAGCAACAAGGAGATCGTGGCTCTTAAAGATGAAGCACGGAAAAAAGTGACCACTCTGAAGGAGGTGCAATCGCAGCTTTCCTCCAAGAGCCAGGACCTTGATACTACCAACGACACCATCTCTAACATGAAGGCGCGGCTTGGCTCTCTGGAGAAGGAAATTGAATCTGCTTGCTGCCGTGAGAAGCTGCTGATGAAGGACTTGAACAATGCAAAAACTCTCCAAAAAGACGCAAAATACAAACTGGAGAACCAAATATAGCAGCGCGAGCTTTGGATCAAGAACTTGATTGACATTTTCAAGCGCCTCATTGCCTAGATTGCGAACATGAGCATGAAGAGCTGGGCCTTCTCTGTCGGCAAGCATGAAGCTTCGAGTGTCAAGCTGACGCTTTTCTTCAAAGGCTTGATTGAAGGGCTGAAGATGTACAAGGACAACCGGGCCGCCTGCTTCACTAATGAATTCCAGAAGCTTACTCATGATGCCCTCTTCCTTGTCTTGAGCAACCTTGCTTTCCACCATCTGGACCTCAACCTTGCCGATGGCTTCAAGAAGCTGCCGCCAGGTGCCGACACGTTTGCCGCTGCGGAGAAGGCCGCCCCCCATGCCGACAAGGTTCTCTCAGTTCCAAGGGTTCCCGGAGGTCGTCGGGCTCAGTCTTGAACTATTCTTGTTGCTGTGGTGCCCTGTAATAAGACACAATTTGTATCTTGTTTTCAGGCTCCTTACTGTTCCTGCTTTGCCGCTTACCGAACTGATGTTTATTATGCTAATGCATGTTATCCCTCTTGTGTTTACCCATTGGTATTCGTATGGTTAGTTTCCTTTGCGCACTTTGGTTGCCCGCCAACAACATACTGCCGTGATTGCTTTGAGGAATGGGTCCTTAGCATTTAGCTGGCAAGGACAATCTGCCGGTGAGTTTTTCCTCAAGAGTCATTGACGCTGCCACCCACTTTGTTGAGCAGGCTCAAAACAAAGGAGGGTGCAGACAAATAGAGTAAGGTGCCACCGTATGAAGGAATTGCCACACGAAAACTTTGGTTGTCCAAGGGATAGGAATGTGCAAGTTCCAAGGGAAAGCTAACGAACATGCCAACTTAGCTTTTGTATATGATCCCCTCCTGCCTGGGTGTATATTTGATTACACATAACATCTTTTCTTCCACCCGTGGATGCCCCTCCTTTTCGTGTCTCTTGGGAGACCATTCTCGCATATCCATTTTCACTCTGTAGTCCATTAGTTACGTACCCAGCCCCGACACGAGCTGGGGGAATCAGCAAAAATGTTTGCAATTGATGATATATGGTGGAAAAGGAAAAGAATCTGCTCTTCCCTCCTCTTCCTTCACTTCCAATGATCTCTCGGCGGTTGGCGCGAAGGACGCACTGGCTCAAAAGGCCTTGCTAGGATACGCTTGTTGCAGCGTCAACCAACGGATTCGCACCAATGCTCAACTTAGGATTTACCCTTGGCGGGATAAATGCAGGATCGAGCTCCACGCGGGCTCATCGATGCTGGTGACATCAACACTGCGTGACCCGATCATTGGAGAGTGAGAAGGGAGGGGGAGTCCATTTACGCACCGTTTTTCTTGTTTGTCCAAATAAGCGGTGTTTCTTGGGACCGGGCATGCTCGACAAGGGGCCTCATGAAGGGGTGGGACTACTGCACGTCTTGCTCCTTCTTCTGGCTATGGGTAGCATGGTGGCCACGCCATCCGTGCCATCCATGGCATCTGTAGTGTTGTCGCCCCTCATCCTCGTCATCGCCTCCGCTGCGGCGGAGAAGGGTGGCGTAATCTGGAAGGGAAGAGGCTAGGCAGTAGCACCGTCCTTTTTCATCGAAGCCGTTGACGAAGAGGGTGATGATGAAGATGATGATGAAGCTCGACGCGCTGCTCACAACTTCAGGCTCGCACAAGCGATTCCTGTCCCAAAGATGTCGTGGGTGGACACGATCACATATGGGGCCAGGAGCCCCTTGTGGTTCGGCACGGGGGAGATCACACTGCACAAAAAGCGAAAGCCATTGGCCAGCGCGATGACGATGACGCTGGTGGTTTTTACCCAGGTTCAGGCTGCCGTGAGGTGTAAAACCCTACTCCTCCTTTCGATGGATTGAATGGAGCGATCACAACAACACGCAATGTTCGAGCCCGGCAAGGTGGCCTCGGGGGAGCAGCTACACGCGTACAAGGTTGAGGGTGTCCGAATCCCTCTCTAGTTTGCCATGGGCCTCCTTTTATAGCTCAAGGGGTAACCACTGTAGTTTTGAAGAAGAGCGAGACAACTTTAGCTAGGAGCCTCTTTTCCTTCTGCCCAGCTCCCCAAAAACAATGTTCGACTTGCAGTGGCAAAACAGTCTTTATCTAGTGATTAGATAGCTAACAGTGCTATCATACCTAACTCTGGCAGTTAGGACAAAGTGCATTAAATGCACCACTAGGTGTCACGATGAGGGTGAAGCCCGGCAAGCCTGTCGTGCCACTTAACCATCTTCTGCTTATTTGTTCGACACGCCTCTGGATGGGTTTCATATGAGTGTAACCTGTCTTCCAATGGGCGGCCACGTGCTTAGTGGAGGCCACTTAATCATATGGAGGCTCGACACCGCATTGATAAGTGATTTGCCTTGCGGTGTGGTGGAGCGGTGCTTTGGTGGGATTCCCTGCCCTTGGCGGCCCCGGCAAGCCTACCGGGGCAATCTTGGACTTGTCCTTGGTGTGGTCTCAACTTGGCCGGGCTCTCCTACCCGGCAAGGGAGGCCTTCCCTAGGTGATGCTTCAGCTGTCTTGTATGTTGACTTGGTCTTCTTGATCCTCTTCTTGATCTCACAAAGAGCGGTTTCTCTGCTTGGTCTTGCTTTGTATGTTGGGGTAACCATTCCTTCGCCATGCCTTGGCTGCCGGGGCGGAGGCTCCTCGTCCATGCAGAAGTCAGGGGAAACGAACACCCCTGTTTGTGTATCCCCACATCCCCCAAGCTTAGACTCAGCTTATCCTCAAGCCAATACCAAACTCGGTAAACATGACCACATGTTTATTGAGAGAGTTGCTGATAAAAGAAAATGTAAACATGGCAACATCACATATATAACTATAAATATAACATGAATAATGATTATTATTCATAAAACTTCTCATGATCAAGTAGAAAGCTATTCACATGTTAAAGTATGGACCATATATAAACTCTCTTGAGACTCAACAAACTATGTTTTTACTTTTTAGTAATCTAACAATTACAGTTCATCTTATTTTCCAGAAGAGTCTATGTAAGAGCATTCGTTTACCAAACTTCACACACTCAACTCTCATATAGTCTTATAATGATTGCTAGCACTCAAAACATATTTTTAGGGCGAACTGTTTCCATCGGACACAAAGAAGATGGAGGTTTAGTGTTTCACCTCCCAACTTATTTATCACAAAGATAATTGTCAACAATAATAACTCATGATCGTATATATCCAACTGGATATATGTGTGTGGATCTTTCCCACCACATGATGTTTGCCAAGTTAAGAGTAATTGAGAATGGAATAGGGAAAACTTTTTGACTCAAGCATAAAAGTAAAGTTTTTAATATTAAAGCTAAAAGATAGGCCATTCACAGTTGTCAAGTGCTTTCAAGTTGGATGTGTAAGCTCTTAATGTAAAGGAACATAACTTTAAGATTGCCCCTTATAATAATGACCTTTATTGAGCAGTCTATTGCTTTTATTACTCCATCATCACAAGTTCGTGCTAAGCTTATTACCCTTCCAATAAAAGACACATATTTAGGCAATTTTTATTGCATGCACAAGAGATAACTTACTTGAAGGATCTCACTCAATCTATAGGTAGATATGATGGACTCTCATGGAATGAAAATTGGGTTTAAGGTTTTGGATGACCAAGTAGTATTTCTACACAGTGCAAAAGTTTTTGGCTAGCAAAGATTATAAACAAATATCACATGTTGGAGGATCCATGACAATATAACTTCTATGCAAATATACACAAACATAACTCATTACGTTGTCTTCCTTGTCCAATATCAACTATTTGATCAAGTTTGCAAATATTTAATGAGGATTCAAAATCATAAAACATGTCCAAGATAGTATATTTGCATGTGAAACTTGTACTAATATTTCATGAATTGTTTAAAAACCCAATGCTATGTTTGCTAGATTCAAATACCTTTTATTTTCTACACTCTCATGTGAAGTCACTACTTCCCGTGAGAGAAGCACATGAAATTTATTTTACAATGATGAGATGCATGGCAATGAAAAGTAAAATGTACTCATACTAATCTTTATTATAGAAACTCTCACGCATGGGTTGCTACTCACGATGGAGTTCTTCGATTTGCCCAAAGAGGAAGGATGATGTAGCATAACACCTGACAATATTTCCCTCAGTTAAGAACTAAGGTTCATCAAACTAGAAGGAGGCACCAAGCTAGCAACGTTGGCAGTACATGCACACAAAGAAATAAATTGCTTGCACCCAACAAAGGGAAGGGGTCGCCAATCCCCTTATTCTTGCTAGTTACAAGATGAAACGCAAATAGTGATAGGGCAAGGTGGCAAGAAAGTAAAGAGTAAAAAGAGAAATTGTAGGAGATTTTGTATTGATGGATGAAAGCACATTTGCTCCCTCGGTGGTTTCGGTAATTAATGTCAACATGCATATTGTTGGACTAATATATCACATTCAGTCCCTCGGGAAAGCCTATACTATTAAAAAGGGATGAGGTATTGTTGATGAGGTTGTTGCTCAAGTGCTTAGTGATATTGCTCCAAAAACCCCCAATCAACTTCTCAAAACACATCAATACAAAACCCTTAATCTTCGTTTTGGTCCCACCGATATCACCTACTCCGGACCCGCTGAGATGATCATTCCATTGCCACCGCTAGAACCCTAGCCATACGGTCTGACCCAAATGGTTCTCGGTCCCATCGAGACGGCCTGACCAAGTGTCTATGATGAAGTTGCTTCATTTTAGAATCACCAATATGAACCCATCGGAATTACCGAAACAAGGTCTTGCCCTAGCACTAGTAGAAAAAGGGGCTTTAGTCCCGGTTGGTAAGGCCCTTTAGTCCCGGTTTTCGATCCGGGACTAAAGGGTCGTTACTAATGCCTCTCCCCTTTAGTCCCGGTTCTTACACGAACCGGGACTAAAGGGCGCGGCCACGTGGAGCTCCACCTTTAGTCCCTGTTGGTAACACCAACCGGGACTAAAGGAAATTTTATGATTTTTTTTTGAAATTTTTTTTTGATTTTTTTTATTTTCAAATTTCTGAATTATTTTAACCTCCTTTAGTCCCGGTTTTCGATCCGGGACTAAAGGGTCGTTACTAATGCCTCTCCCCTTTAGTCCCGGTTCTTACACGAACCGGGACTAAAGGGCGCGGCCACGTGGAGCTCCACCTTTAGTCCCTGTTGGTAACACCAACCGAGACTAAAGGAAATTTTATGATTTTTTTTTTGAATTTTTTTTTTGATTTTTTTATTTTCAAATTTCTGAATTATTTTAACCTCTAGTCTCTAATCACCACCCCTCATCACTGCTCCATTTATCCTCTAATCACCCCTCATCATTCCAAATCATCTAACTTCCCGAACGGTCACCCATCCTCCCACTCCCCCAGCCTGAGCACGCTTAACTTCCGGGTTCTATTCTCCCTCATTTCCAAGTCTGCACTTGTTGTTTTCCTAACAATAGTAAGATGTCAATCCTATTAACCTTCAGGAATTTTGCTTGAGCATGAAGTGACACATTTCACTGTTTGAGTTTGAAACTATTGTTTTAAAAAACAATAATTATTTAGTAACACTAATATTTCTTGAATAATTAGTTTGACCATTGTTTGACCACAGTTTGACCAGATTTGACCAAAATTCAAAATAACTGAAATAATTATTTAGTAACACTGATATTCTAGAATAATTAGTTTGACCATTGTTTGACCACTGTTTGACCACTGTTTGACCAGATTTGACCAGATTTGACCAAAATTCAAAATAACTGAAATAATTATTTAGTAACACTGATATTCTAGAATAATTAGTTTGACCATTGTTTGACCACTGTTTGACCACTGTTTGACCAGATTTGACCACATATTTTTTTATGTTACTAGTGGCGCACCTAGCAAATGGTGCGCCACTAGTAAGTTTGAAATTTTTTCGATTTTTTCCACTCTAGATCTTAAAAGCCCCGTAAATTTTTCTCTGTTAGGTTTTTGAGGATTTTGAAAATGTTTAACGGGGTTCCCCTGGTTAAATTCTTATGTAACTTTTTGAGTAGATGATTTTTCATATAAAAAACATTTTAATCCGAGTTCGTATG
The DNA here is from genome assembly GCF_018294505.1 of Triticum aestivum. NCBI lineage: Eukaryota > Viridiplantae > Streptophyta > Magnoliopsida > Poales > Poaceae > Triticum > Triticum aestivum. The sequence continues at coordinate 358,519,166 of NC_057814.1, forward strand.
CAAAAGTTATGCCCATTTTACAAATTCCAGAGAGATTTTGCAAATAAAGTCGAAATTCATATTTGTAAATTTTCCCAACAACTAGACCACATATCACATGGGAAACTTATTTTATTTTATTTTTTTGACATTTCCATCATTTTCTTTTGTTTTTTCTAAAACTGAAAAGGCGGTCCACGGGGGTGGGGGGAGTTTGAAAATGTGACCTTTAGTACCGGTTCGTGCCATGAAGCGGTACTAATGCCTCAAAGCCAATTAGTATCGGTTGGTGGCACCAACCGGGACTAATGGGCATCGCACCCTTTAGTCCCCGTTCGTGGCACGAACCGGGACTAAAGGGCCCAGGTGAACCGGGACTAATGCTTTAGCCGCACGAACCGGGATAAATGCTCACATTAGTCCCGGTTCGTGACTGAACCGGGACTAATGTGGAAACTGCCCTGTGACCAAAACCCTGTTTTCTACTAGTGTAGCCATTGCACTTCATACCCACCAAGTTGGTATAATCATTCTCACCAAAAAGACTAATGGTCAAGTCTTTTGCACTAGTCGGTCTCACCAAGATTATCATATCGATGCGACCGAGTTGGGTCAAAGACTTGAAACAGTTGGATTTTTGGTGTTGCCTATTTATACGCCTCCACCACCATTCACTCTCTAAGAGAGCCACTACCACGAAACACAACTTCCACCACTCATTTTTTAGAGAGAACCACCTACTCATGTGTTGAGATCAAGAGATTCCAATCCTACCATTTGAACCTTGATTTCTAGCCTCTTGAAGTTGCGTTCTACTCCAATCCTTCTCCTACCCAAGCCAAATATGTGAGAGAGACATTGAGTATTGAGGAGACTATCATTTGAAGCACAAGAGCAAGGAGTACATCACCAACACAAAATCTATTATTGGAGAGTGGTGTCTCCTATTTGGTTAGGTGTCACTTGGGAGCCTCCAAGATCATGTGGAATTGAAAGGAGTTTGTAAGGGCAAGGAGATCGCCTACTTCGTGAAGATCTACCCAAGTGAGGCTAGCCTTCATGGACATAAGCCATGGTGGAATAGACAAGGTTGCTTCTTCGTGGACCCTTTGTGGGTGGAGCCCTTCATGGACTCACGCAACCGTTACCCTCCGAGGGTTGAAGTCTCCATCAACGTGGACGTATGATAGCACCACCTATTGGAACCATACCAAAAATCATCGTGCCTTCATTGCGTTTGATCTTCCGACTCTACCCCTTACTTTCCACACGATTGCATGATTTACTATCCCAGTTGTTGTATATCTAGAGATGCATGTGTGGAAAGTCTTGGTGTCATCTTAACTTGTGCCAAAATCTGCCTAAGTTTCAAGAAAACTAAAAACCGCACCTTTGGTTGGTTAAGTGTCTATTCACCCCCTCGTGACCTATATTCTTTGACCCTACAATTAGTATTAGAGTATTGGTCTCCATTGCTTTGGTTTCATCACCATGGGAGGGAGATTGACGAGTCTACTTTGCAGAGTCTTAGATGTAGAGGCCCATTCTTGATGAAAAGTCTTGGAAAACTTAAATGCTTTCTATCTTTGATAAATTTGACTTCAGTAAGTTTTTTCAAAATTCTTACGTGCCTTCTATTGATCCCTTGCAACCCACTCATGAAGATCAAATTGACATGCTTCATAATCTTAGAACCATTCATCTTATCATGAGAGGTTTACCTAGAAATGTGCTTATTTGCATGAAAACTTTGAGTGGGCTTATACTCTATGGAAGGACATCAAGACACGCTTTCCAAATTACCCATTAAAGAATCTCAATGAAATTCTTCATAAGTCTATTGCATTCCATAAGATGAAGCCAAGTGATCCTAAGTTTGATGAATGTCTATTTGAGCTTTGTGATCACATGTGTGCTAAAGGTGACATTGAAACCATTAGAAACGTTATCTAGGAAACCATTAGAATTCACAAACATGACATTGTCATGTCATAAATCTAACGAATCATTTTCCCTAGGTGATGATCACATGCATGATGATGATGTTGAGCATGGCTATTATGATGAAGACTAAGAATCTGACATCAAATACGAGAATACTATGAGAAATCTTAGTCTCATGGCTAATATTTGGAATTACATAGCCCGAGGAAGAGAGTGGGTTCTTGATAGTGGATGTACCGATCACATGACCGGAGATAGAGACATGTTTCGTGAGCTTGCACAAAATGATGGTCACGCAAGTATGTGACTTTTGGAGATGACTCCAATGGTAAGGTACTTGGCCTTGGTAAGGCGGCCATATCCACTGATAGCTCCATTCAAAATGTTATGATCATTGAATCTCTTGATTACAATCTTCTTTTCGTATCTAGACTAGGCGACTTTGGTTTCAATGTTCTATTTATTGAAGTATATAGATTTCCAAGTGTTTTGTCGAGAAAATCGTAACATGGTCTTTGCTGGTATCCATAGAGGTGATCTATACATTGTTGATTTCACTAAAAGAGCCCAAACTTGTACTTATCTTATTGCAAAATGTTCTAAAGGTTGGCTATGGCATAGAAGACTAGGACATGTTGGCATGCAAAATCTTCATAAGCTTGTTAAAGGAGATCATATCCTTGGTGTTAGACATGCTATATTTTACAAGGATAGACTCTGTAGTGCTTGCCAAGCAAGATAACAAGTTGGAGGAAGTCATCCCATGAAGAACATTATGACCACAAGGACACCACTTGAGCTACTTCATACGGATCTCTTCGGTCCTAACGCTTACAAGAGCCTTGGTGGCAACTCTTTCGGTTGGGTCATTGTTGATGATTTTTCAAGATTTATGTGGGTGTTCTTTCTTGATGACAAATCACAGGTACAAAAGATCTTCAGGAACTTCGCTAGGAAGGCCCAAAACCAATTTGAAGTGAAGATCAAGAAGGTTCGATGCGACAATGGAATGGAGTTCAAGAACACCAATGTAGATACCTTCCTCGATGAAGAAGGCATCTCACATGAGTTCACGACTACGTACACTCTCAACAAAATGGGGTTGTTGAGAGGAAGAACCGTACCCTTATTGAGATGGCAAGAACGATGCTATATGAATAAAAACACCAAAACACTTTTTAGTGGAAGCGGTTGAGATGACTTGTCATGCTATGAATCGATTTTTTCTTCCCAAGCTTCTCGGTAAAACGACATATGAGCTACTCACCGGTAACAAGCCACAAGTTGGATAGTTTAGAGTATTTGGCTCAAAGTGTTACATTCTTGATAAGCATCATCGTCAAAGTTTTCTCCTAAATCTCATGAAGGTTTCCTACTCAGTTACGGATCGAACTCTCACACTTACCATGTCTACAACAACTTCACTCGAAAAGTTGAAGAGACAGTAGATGTGAAGTTTGATGAATCTAACAGCTCGCGAGTAGAGCAATTGCCAATTGATGTAGGAGACAAAGATCGTTCGGAAGCAATCCAAGATTTTTCTATTGGCAAGATTCGCTCGACGGATGTAAAGGAGAGCACTTCGTCAATTCAAGTGAAAGCCCCAACTTCACATCAAGGTGAATCACAAGTTGACATGGAGGCATCCACAAGTGGAACACGTCAAGATGAAGGGAATGAGGAAGTACAAGAAGATAATCCACCTCTACGTCCCTCTCCACCTCCACAAGCAAATAATGATGCCAACAACAATGAAGAAGAAGATGATGAAGATGAGGATGCACCACCATGACCCAAGCAAATGCCACCCTAAGTTAGAGCAAGAATTGACAAGCATCATCCCGTCGAAAAAATTCTTGGAGACATCAAATTCAGGAGAATTACTCTCTCTAAATCTCGTTTAGCTAACTTTTGTGAGTGTTACTCATTCATGTCTACTATTGAGCCTATGAAGGTTGATGAAGCTCTCGAAGACCCTGATTGGGTAAACGCTATGCATGGGGAGCTACACAATTATGACCCACAAGTATAGGGGATCTATCGTAGTCCTTTCGATAAGAGTGTTGAACCCAACGAGGAGAAGAAGGAAATGACAAGCGGTTTTTAGCATGGTATTCTCTGCAAGCACTGAAATTATCGGTAACAGATAGTTGTGTGATAACATAATTCGTAAAGGGTAACAAGTAACAAAAGTAACTAAGGTGCAGCAAGGTGGCCCAATCCTTTTTGTAGCAAAGGACAAGCCTGGAAAAACTCTTATATAAAGCAAAGCGCTCCCGAGGACACATGGGAAATATTGTCAAGTTATTTTTCATCACGCTCATATGATTCGCGTTCGTTACTTTTATAATTTGATATGTGGGTGGACCGGTGCTTTGGTGCTGCCCTTACTTGGACAAGCCTCACCCTTATGATTAACCCCTCTCGCAAGCATCCACAATTACGAAAGAAGAATTTAGATAAATCTAACCATAGAATGAAACGTGTGGATCCAAATCAGCCCCTTACGAAGCAACACATAAACTAGGGTTTAAGCTTCTGTCACTCTAGCAACCCATCATCTACTTATTAATTCCCAATGCCTTCACCTTGGCCCAAATCATGGTGAATTTTCATGTAGTCGACGTTCACATAACATCACTAGAGGAAAGACAACATACATCTCATCAAAATATCGAACGAATACCAAATTCATATGATTACTTATAACAAGACTTCTCCCATGTCCTCAGGAACAAACGTAACTACTCACAAAGCATATACATGTTCATAATTAGAGGGGTATTAAATAGCATGAAGGATCTGAACATATGATCTTCCATCGAATAAACCAACTAGCATCAACTACCAGGAGTAATCAACACTACTAGCAACCCACAGGTACCAATCTGAGGTTTTGAGACAGAGATCGGATACAAGAGATGAACTAGGGTTTCAGAGGAGATGGTTCTGGTGAAATTGTTGATGTAGATTGACCCCTTCTTGTTGAGAGGATCGTTGGTGATGACGATGGCTTCGATTTCCGCCTCCGGGAGGGAAGTTTCCCCGGCGGAATAGCTCCGCCGGAGCCCTAAATTGCTTCTACCCAAGTTCCGCCTTGAGACGGCGGCACTTCATCCCGAAAGCTCTCTTCTGATTTTTTTGAGGTCAGAAGACATCATATAGCAGAAGATGGGCACCGGAGGCCTGCCAGGGTGCCCACAAGCCACAGGGGCGCGCCCAGGGGGGTAGGGCGCCCCCTAGGCTTGTGGCCTCCTGGTGGGTCCCCTCTGTAATTTTCTTTGCCCAATATTTTTTATATATTCAAAAATAATTCTCCATAAATTTTTAGGACTTTTGTAGTTGCGCAGAATAGATCTCTCAGATTTGCTCCTTTCCGGTCCAAAATTCCACCTGCCGGCATTTTCCCTCTTTTGTGTAAACCTTGTAAAATAAGAGAGAAAAGGCATAAGTATTGTACCATAATGTGTAATAACAACCCATAATGCAATAAATATATATATATATAAGCATGGTGCAAAATGGACGTATCAACTCCCCCAAGCATAGACCTTGCTTGTCCTCAAGTGAAAGCTGAAATCGATAAATATGCACATGTTTAGAGATAGAGGAGTCGATAAAATAAAATACGGACATGAGGGCATCATGATCATCTTTAGGATAGCAACATATATTGTCATATAATCTCTTATCACTGGTACGCGTCGGTGCTATGCGAACGGTTTTTAACCCCTTTCCGCGACGGCATTTAGAACCGTCGCCAAGTGAGTGTGGGTGATAGGGGGGTCCTTCCCACACGACCCAGAAACCGTTGGGGATATGTGATACGTCTCCAACGTATCTATAATTTTTTTATTGTTCCATGCTATTATATTATACATCTAGGACGTTTTATATGCATTTATATACTATTTTATATGATTTTCGGGACTAACCTATTAACCTAGAGCCCAGTGCCAGTTTCTGTTTTTTCCTAGTTTTTGAGTATCGCAGAAAAGGAAAACCAAACGGCGTCCAATTGACCTGAAATTTCATGGCGATTGTTTTTGGACCAGAAGAAGCCCACGGAGTATCGGAGATGGTCTATAAGAGTCCCGAGGCACCCACGAGGGTGGGGGTGCGCCCTACCCCCTTGGGCGCGCCCCCCTACCTCGTGGCCGCCTCAGAGACCCCCCTGACTTGTCCCCGACGCCAACACCTCTTATATATACCCAAACTTTTAGAACATAGCCTGGATCGGGAATTCCGCCGCCGCAAGCCTCTGTAGCCACCAAAAACCAATCGGGACCCAGTTCCGGCACCCTGCCGGAGGGGGAATCCCTCACTGGTGGCCATCTTCATCATCTCGGCGCTCTCCATGACGAGGAGGGAGTAGTTCACCCTCGGGGCTGAAGGTATGTACCAGTAGCTATGTGTTTGATCTCTCTCTCTCTCTCTCATGTTGTTGATTCGGCACGATCTTGATGTATCGCGAGCTTTGCTATTATAGTTGGATCTTATGATGTTTCTCCCCCTCTACTCTCTTGTGATGGATTGAGTTTTTCCTTTGAAGTTATCTTATCGGATTGAGTCTAAGGATTTGGGAACACTTGATGTATGTGTTGCGTGGGATACCCGTGGTGACAATGGGGTATTCTATTGATTCATTTGATGTATGTTTTGGTGATCAACTTGCGGGTTGCGTGACCTTGGGAATCTATGCATAGGGGTTGGCACACGTTTTCGTCTTGACTCTCCGGTAGAAACTTTGGGGCACTCTTTGAAGTTCTTTGTGTTGGTTGAATAGATGAATCTAAGATTTTGTGATGCATATCGTATAATCATACCCATGGATACTTGAGGTGACATTGGAGTATCTAGGTGACATTAGGGTTTTGGTTGATTTGTGTCTTAAGGTGTTATTCTAGTACGAACTCTATGATAGATCGAACGGAAAGAATAGCTTCGTGTTATTTTACTATGGACTCTTGAATAGATCGATCAAAAAGGATAACTTTGAGGTGGTTTCGTACCCTACAATAATCTATTCGTTTGTTCTCCGCTATTAGTGACTTTGGAGTGACTCTTTGTTGCATTTTGAGGGATAGTTATATGATCCAATTATGTTATTATTGTTGAGAGAACTTGTACTAGCGAAAGTATGAACCCTAGGCCTTGTTTCAACGCATCGCAATATCGTTTGTGCTCACTTTTATCATTAGTTACCTTGCTGTTTTTATATTTTCAGATTACAAAAACCTATATCTACCATCCATATTGCACTTGTATCACCATCTCTTTGCCGAACTAGTGCACCTATACAATTTACCATTGTATTGGGTGTGTTGGGGACACAAGAGACTCTTTGTTATTTGGTTGCAGGGTTGTTTGAGAGAGACCGTCTTCATTCTACGCCTCCCACGGATTGATAAACCTTAGGTCATCCACTTGAGGGAAATTTGCTACTATCCTACAAACCTTTGCGCTTGGAGGCCCAACAACGTCTACAAGAAGAAGGTTGTGTAGTGGACATCAAGCTCTTTTCTGGCGCCGTTGCCGGGGAGGTTAGTGCTTGAAGGTATATCTTTAGATCTTGCAATCGAATCTTTTTGTTTCTTGTTTTATCACTTGTTTAGTCTATAAAAGAAAACTACAAAAAATGTAATTAAGGGTGCCTCATATGCTTTATCTTTTTAATGTCTTTCGTGAAAATGATGGGAAGGAAAATTGTGCTCAAGTACTAGAAGAAGAATTACATAGAATGCTTGGCATAAAATATGTGAATGATGAGCATGATTGCAATATTGTTAGTATGAATTCTTTGAATAACCATGATGCTAATGATATGCAAAGCCACAACCTTGGGTATGCTATGTTTGATGAAGACGATATGTTTAGTCCCCCAAGTTTTGATGAGCAAATTTATTATGATGAAAGCATGCCTCCTCTTTATGATGATTATTGTGATGACACGTATGCTATAAAGAATAAAGATAACCATGAAACTTGTCATCATGATTTTAATTTTCAATTGGATTATGCTTCACATGATAGTTATTTTGTTGAGTTTGCTCCCACTACTATTCATGAGAACAAATTTGCTTGTGTGGAGAGTAATAAAATTTCTATGCTTGTAGATCATGAAAAGAATGCTTTATGTGATGGTTATATTGTTGAATTCATTCATGATGCTACTGAAAATTATTATGAGGGAGGAACATATGCTTGTAGGAATTGCAATAATATAAAGTTTCCTCTCTATGTGCTTAAAGTTTTAAAGCTATGCTTGTTTTGCCTTCCTATGCTAGTTGATTATTGGTCCCATAAGTTGTTTGCTCACAAAATCCCTATGCATAGGAAGTGGGTTAGACTTAAATGTGCTAGTCATATTCTTCATGATGCTCTCTTTATGTTTCAATTCTTATCTTTTATGTGAGCATCATTGAAATCATGATGCCTAGCTAGGGGCGTTAAACGTTAGCGCTTGTTGAGAGGCAACCCAATTTTATTTTATTTCTTCTCTTTTTTCTCCAGTTTAGTAATAAATAATTCATATAGCCTCTGTTTAGATGTGTATTTATGTTTTAATTAGTGTTTGTGCCAAGTAGAACCTTCGGGAAGACTTGGGTGAAGTCTTTGTGATCTTGCTGTAAAAAACTGAAACTTTTGCGCTCACGAGATTAGCTGCCATTTTTTACTGGAGAGTGCTTTTAGGTTTATTCTTGTTGCAAATGATAAATAGACAAATTACTCACGTCCACCAATTTATTTCAGTATTTTTGGAGTTACAGAAGTATTCGGATTATACAGATTGCTACAGACTGTTCTGTTTTTGACAGATTCTGTTTTTCATGTGTTGTTTGCTTATTTTGATGAATCTATGAGTAGTATCGGAGGGTATGAACCATAGAGAAGTTGGAATAAAGTAGATATTACAAAAATATGAATTTAGAATGATTTCACAACAGTACCAAAAGTGGTGATTTATTCTCTTGTACTAAAGGAGCTTACAAGTTTTCTGTTAAGTTTTGTGTTGTGAAGTTTTCAGGTTTTGGGTAAAGATTCGATGGACTATGGAAGAAGGAGTGGCAAGAGCCTAAGCTTGGGGATGCCCAAGGCACCCCAAGGTAATATTCAAAGACAACCAAGAGCCTAAGCTTGGGGATGCCCCGGATGGCATCCCGTCTTTCGTATTCGTTCATCGGTAACTTTACTTGGAGCTATATTTTTATTCACCACATGATATGTGTTTTGCTTGGAGCGTCATTTTATTTTATTTATTTTGCTTTCTGTTTGAATAAAATACTAAGATCTGAAATTCTTAAATGTTAGAGAGTCTTCACATAGTTACATAATTATTTGACTACTCATTGATCTTCACTTATATCTTTCGGAGTAGTTTGTCATTTGCTCTAGTGCTTCACTTATATCCTTTTAGAGCATGGCGGTGGTTTTATTTTGAAGAAATAGATGAACTCTCATGATTTACTTATATTATTTTGAGAGTCTTTTCGAACAGCATGGTAATTTGTTTTTGGTTAAGAATTTACTCCTAATATGATAGGCATCCAAGAGGGATATAATAAAAACTTTCATATAGAGTGCATTGAATACTATGAGAAGTTTGATACTTGATGATTGTTTTGAGATATGAGATGGTGATATTAGAGTTGTGCTAGTTGAGTAATTGTGAATTTGAGAAATACTTGTGTTGAGGTTTGCAAGTCCTGTAACATGCACGTATGGTAACCGTTGTGTAACAAATTTGAAGCATGAGGGGTTTCTTTGATTGTCTTCCTTATGAGTGGTGGTCGGGGACGAGCGATGGTATTTTCATACCAATCTATCCCCCTAGGAGCATGCGCGTAATGCTTGGTTTTTGATGACTTGTAGATTTTTGCAATAAGTATGTGAGTTCTTTATGACTAATGTTGAGTCCATGGATTATACGCACGCTCACCTTTCCATCATTGCTAGCCTCTTCGGTACCGTGCATTGCCCTTTCTCACCTTGAGAGTTGGTGCAAACTTCGCCGGTGCATCCAAACCCCGTGATATGATACACTCTATCACTCTATCATACCTATCATGGCATTTCCATAGCCATTCCGAGATATATTGCCATGCAACTTTCCACCGTTCCGTTTATTATGACACGCTTCATCATTGTCATATTGCCTTGCATGATCATGTAGTTGACATCGTATTTGTGGCAAGGCCACCATGCATAATTTTTCATACATGTCACTCTTGATTCATTACCCATCCCGGTACACCGCCGGAGGCACTCATATAGAGTCATATTTTGTTCTAGTATCGAGTTGTAATCATTGAGTTGTAAATAAATAGAAGTGTGATGATCATCATTATTGGAGCATTGTCCCAAATTAAAAAAATTAAAAAAAGAGAAAGGCCAAAGAAAAAAAGAAAGGCCAAATAAAAAGAGAAAGGCCAAATAAAAAAAGGAAGGCCCAAAAAAAGGAAAAGAAGGGGCAATGCTACTATCCTTTTTCCACACTTGTGCTTCAAAGTAGCACCATGATCTTCATGATAGAGAGTCTCTTATTTTGTCACTTTCATATACTAGTGGGAATTTTCATTATAGAACTTGGCTTGTATATTCCAATGATGGGCTTCCTCAAAATACCCTAGGTCTTTGTGAGCAAGCAAGTTGGATGCACACCCACTTAGTTTCTTTCTGTTGAGCTTTCATACATTTATAGCTCTAGTGCATCCATTGCATGGCAATCCCTACTCCTTGCATTGACATCAATTGATGGGCATCTCCATAGTCCGTTGATTAGCCGCGTCGATGAGAGACTTTCTCCTTTTTTGTCTTCTCCACACAACCCCCACCGTTATATTCTATTCCACCCATAGTGCTATGTCCATGGCTCGCGCTCATGTATTGCGTGAAAGTTGAAAAAGTTTGAGAATACTAAAGTATGAAACAATTGCTTGGCTTGTCATCGGGTTGTGCATGATGAGAGCATTTTTTGTGACGAAAATGAAGCATGGCCAAACTATATGATTCTGTAGGGATGAGCTTTCTTTGGCTATGTTATTTTGAGAAGACATAATTGCTTGGTTAGTATGCTTGAAGTATTATTATTTTTATGTCAATATTACACTTTTGTCTTGAATCTTATGGATCTGAATATTCTTGCCACAATAAAGAAGATTACATTGATAAATATGTTAGGTAGCATTCCACATAAAAAATTCTGTTTTTATCATTTACCTACTCGAGGACGAGCAGGAATTAAGCTTGGGAATGCTTGATACGTCTCCAATGTATCTATAATTTTTGATTGTTCCATGCTATTATATTATACATCTAGGATGTTTTATATGCATTTATATGCTATTTTATATGTTTTTTGGACTAACCTATTAACCTAGAGCCCAGTGCCAGTTTCTGTTTTTTCCTTGTTTTTGAGTATCGCAGAAAAGGAAAACCAAACGGAGTCCAATTGACCTGAAATTTCACGGAGATTGTTTTTGGACCAGAAGAAGCCCACAGAGTATCGGAGATGGCCTAGAAGAGTCCCGAGGAACCCACGAGGGTGGGGGCGCGCCCTACCCCCTGGGTGCGCCCCCTACCTCGTGGCTGCCTCGGAGACCCCCCTGACTTGTTCCCGACGCCAACACCTCTTATATATTCCCAAACTTCCAGAACATAACCTGGATCGGGAGTTCCGCTGCCGCAAGCCTCTGTAGCCACCAAAAACCAATCGGGACCCTGTTCCGGCACCCTGCCGGAGAGGGAATACCTCACCGGTGGCGATCTTCATCATCCCGGCGCTCTCCATGACGAGGAGGGAGTATTCACCCTCGGGACTGAGGGTATGTACCAGTAGCTATGTGTTTGATCTCTCTCTCTCTCTCATGTTCTTGATTTGGCACGATCTTGATGTATCGTTAGCTTTGCTATTATAGTTGGATCTTATGATGTTTCTCCCCCTCTTCTCTCTTGTGATGGATTGAGTTTTCCCTTTGAAGTTATCTTATCGGATTGAGTCTTTAAGGATTTGAGAACACTTGATGTATGTCTTGTGTGGGATACCCGTGGTGACAATAGGGTATTCTATTGATTCACTTGATGTATGTTTTGGTGATCAACTTGCGGGTTCCGTGACCTTGGGAATCTATGCATAGGGGTTGGCACACGTTTTCGTCTTGACTCTCTGGTAGAAACTTTGGGCACTCTTTGAAGTTCTTTGTGTTGGTTGAATAGATGAATCTGAGATTGTGTGATGCATATCGTATAATCATACCCACGGATACTTGAGGTGACATTCGAGTATCTAGGTGCCATTTGGGTTTTGGTTGATTTGCGTCTTAAGGTGTTATTCTAGTATGAACTCTATGATAGATCGAACGGAAAGAATAGCTTCGTGTTATTTTACTACGGACTCTTGAATAGATTGATCAGAAAGGATAACTTTGAGGTGGTTTCGTACCCTACAATAATCTCTTAGTTTGTTCTCCACTATTAGTGACTTTGGAGTGACTCTTTGTTGCATGTTGATGGATAGTTATATGATCCCATTATGTTATTATTGTTGAGAGAACTTGCACTAGTGAAAGTATGAACCCTAGGCCTTGTGTCAACGCATTACAATATCGTTTGTGCTCTCTTTTATCATTAGTTACCTTGCTGTTTTTATATTTTCAGATTACAAAAACCTATATCTACCATCCATATTGCACTTGTATCACCATCTCTTCGACGAACTAGTGCACCTATACAATTTACCATTGTATTGGGTGTGTTGGGGACACAAGAGACTCTTTGTTATTTGGTTGCAGGGTTGTTTGAGAGAGACCATCTTCATCCTACGCCTCCCACGGATTGATAAACCTTAGGTCATCCACTTGAGGGAAATTTGCTACTGTCCTACAAACCTCTGCACTTGGAGGCCCAACAATGTCTACAAGACGAAGGTTGTGTAGTAGACATCAATATGCCCTCCTGGCACACACGCTCGGCAAAATGAGGTCATGTGCGACCGGCGAGCGCTCAAATACAGTAATATGTAGAGCTAAAAAATACAATTATACAGGAGAAACTGCTTCCAGTCGTAAGTACATCCCACACAGTCAGTCCCTGCTAAATGTTTCCGTTCGTATGTACATCCCACACAGTCGCTCCAAGGAAAACGTTTCCGTTCACAGGTACATCACACTCAATTTTCCCCGTTAAACCGTTTGTGATAGCGTTTCCATTGCACACGATATTAACAATTTTAACGTTTGCGTTATTGAATGCATCACACATGGTGCATAGAAGAAACTGTGTGGCAAAGGTTGTCCATCACACACAGTTTTTATGTGGTAAACGTTTGCGCAAGGTGGCCTGATGCAAATAGTTTTCAAGAGGATGTCGTGTGTGCAGTGGAGATTGATCACACACGTAGTGGATCCGAGAAACGTTTCTGATCTCCACGTCTATCGCAGATGTTTCACTTTCACAAACCGTGTGCAGTGTAATCCCTAATTTAAAAATGACATGTTTTGAATTTGAAAGTAGGCAATCACTTATTTCATATCCAGCCATGTTTATTACAAATATAGGTTCAACCACGAATGCATAATTCGATGCACATGTACACATACTGAAGAACTACAGAAGCACCAAGTAAAGAATGATGAACCACAGTTGTACTAAAGACTATAAAGGGAGAGGCGAAAGACATTCTGGTTGCTGGAGAAGGTGAAGCGGAATGCCCATATTGTGCCCTCCTCCATGCATAATGTGCGGACGACTCTAGGCCAAACCCTTGTGACGGCTGCCCGTCCATCCTTCACTGTCTTCATTATAACTTCTCGATGCTCATTGTAGTCTAGATGAAATACTTTAACCTTCATTGCGTGTCTACCAATCATATACTTTGCGAGGTAATCTTGAGTGAACTGCTTCGGGAACCACTAAGAATGAAAAAGATTCAGACGTTGTTGTCTAACAACTCATTATGGGCAGTAAAAAGAGAAGGCTGCAGAGTTTGTAGTTACCATCCTATAGCTCACTGTTGTGTTGGATAGAGCATAAATAAATAATTTTCTTGCCACCATTCATATCTTTTTGCTAATAATCCTTATCAATTTCCTCACTTGATGATTTTTCATGAATATCTCATTGCCCCATACACAGAAAGGGTCGATACGTGGATCCTTACCAAGGGTATATGTACCTACAAGCAACAAGTCAATATTAGAAGCTAACAAGTGTCCAGGCCTAGATCTATATGCACTACATAATGGAACGACGGGGGGAGTACAAGCCAAGGGATGACGCTAACCTCAACGGAAAATGGTGGCCACTCCTGTTGTTGTCCTGCATAAGTAGTGGAAAGGCATGATAAGTACATCAACCTTAACATCAAACAAATATAGCAAAGGTAAACAACATCATCTCCAAGTGATAGCTTGAATGTGTTGGTTTCAGCATGCTGTTAAAGCAGATATAAAATGGAAGGCAATGTTACCGACAGCATATCAAATATTGCAATTCAAACTGGTATTGTTGAAAATGAATAGCATGTAGGTAATGCTTAAACATCACACTGGATAAATGTGTAAAACTGAAATAAAGGGCATGTGTTAACTACACCAGGAATAACTGGAACCAAATATAGCCGTTCAAACTGGTATTGATGTAGTCGAGCGGCACAGTTCCGACTTGCACATAATGAACAACACATTGTGAATGACTGAAATAAACAAGGCATAAATGACTAGTATAACAACCAAATATAGCCATTGAAAACTGGACAGAGTCTCACTGCAACCAACCTAACAAGCAAATACAGATAAACAGGGCATATGCTTGAAAACTGGACAAATGCTCACTACAACCAACCTAACAAGCAGATACAGATAAACAAGGCATCTGCTTGATAACTGGACAAATGCTAAAAAAGGCAACCTAAACAGCAAATACAGATAAACAAGGCATCTACTTGATAACTGGACAAATGCTCACTGCAACCAAACGAAGAACCAAATACAAATAAACAAGGCACCTGCTCGATAATTGGAAAAATGCTCACTCCAACCAACCTAACAACCAAATACAGATAAACAAGGCATCTACTCACTATAAACAACCAAATATAGCCATTCGTGAAACTGAAGTGGACAACTCATACTTAGACATCACATAGCCCTATTGAACAATACATTTTTGCATAACTGAAATAATTAAACACGGCACAGTTAAAGCACCGCACGGCAAATGCTACTACAACAAAGGGTGCGGGTTGGCAAGCTAGAAAAGAAGATTTGCTGATAGAATGTTGCCTCACATTTCATGGACGGGATCCTTCCAGTTGGAAGAGCACAGACCCATGGTGCGCTCTCTGATGTCACAAATGGGCTGTTTCACCTTGGAAGAACCTTCGTGGCTGCCCTCCTGGTGGTCGTGGTCGTGGTTGATGAGATCTGACTTGGCAATTGAGGATCCCAAGCCGCCGCCATAGAACGTGTCCTTCAAAAATAACAAAATGGGCTCGATGGCGTATAAAGATCGCAAATCCTTGACCGCTTGGCAGGGGAGATCAATGGCAGGGCCGTCAAAGAGATCGATGGCGGTTGAACCAGAGGGGTTGGGGATAGACCACTTAACCTGTGACATGGCCCGCGTGAAGACGTCGCTGTGGACGAGCTTGATATCGTAGCCAGCTTTCCCAAGATACAGTAATACGCTAGCCCGCTGATATGAAGCCTTCGGCATGGCAAAGTAGTCAACGTCTTCGCCAGCTTCCGCGGCGACATGTTGCGCAGTGATCGACAGGTCGGGGCGAACGGCGGCCACCTCGCCAATGTCCACCGGAGAGGCCATGATAAACCTTTTCTTGGCCGAACGCTCGTTGGGCTCCCCAGGATACGTGGTCGAGCTTAGGCTGAGACATTCTGGAGCAGGGGATGTGGATCTGGCGGGGAGGGACACCGCAGGCCTCATCTAAAAACTCAGGGGAGTGGGGCGATGGTATGGGAATCGCTAGGTAGACTGAACTTTATTATCTAAGCTAGGAGGAACGGGCAGACCGGCAGGGGTTGGCGGCGGCCGCGAGCTAGGGTTTGAGGGGGGAGGGGGCGGGTGGGGGACTGTGGAGGGGTGATAACCCACAAGTATAGGGGATCGCAACAGTTTTCAAGGGTAGAGTATTCAACCCAAATTTATTGATTCGACACAAGGGGAGTCAAAGAATATTCTCAAGTATTAGCAGTTGAGTTGTCAATTCAACCACACCTGGATAACTTAGTATCTGCAGCAAAGTATTTAGTAGCAAAGTAATATGATAGTAGTGGTAACGGTAGCAAAAGTAATATTTTTGGTGTTTTGTGGTGATCGTAACAGTAGCAACGGAAAAGTAAATAAGCGAAGAACAATATATGAAAAGCTCAGGCATTGGATCGGTGATGGAGAATTATGCCGGATGCAGTTCATCACGTAACAATCATAACATAGGGTGACACAGAACTAGCTCCAATTCATCAATGTAATGTAGGCATGTATTCCGAATATAGTCATACGTGCTTATGGAAAAGAACTTGCATGACATCTTTTGTCCTGCCCTCCCGTGGCAGCGGGGTCCTAATGGAAACTAAGGGATCTTAAGGCCTCCTTTTAATAGAGTACCAAAACAAAGCATTAGCACATAGTGAATGCATGAACTCCTCAAACTATGGTCATCACCGGGAGTGGTCCCGATTATTGTCACTTCGGGGTTGCCGGATCATAACACATAGTAGGTGACTATAGACTTGCAAGATAGGATCAAGAACTCACATATATTCATGAAAACATAATAGGTTCAGATCTGAAATCATGGCACTCGGGCCCTAGTGACAAGCATTAAGCATAGCAAAGTCATAACAACATCAATCTCAGAACATAGTGGATACTAGGGATCAAACCCTAACAAAACTAACTCGATTACATGATAGATCTCATCCAACCCGTCACCGTCCAGCAAGCCTACGATGGAATTACTCACGCACGGCGGTGAGCATCATGAAATTGCTGATGGAGGATGGTTGATGATGACGATGGCGATGAATCCCCTCTCCGGAGCCCCGAACGGACTCCAGATCAGCCCTCCCGAGAGGTTTTAGGGCTTGGCGGCGGCTCCGTATCGTAAAACGCGATGAATCCTTCTCCCTGAATTTTTTCTCCCCGAAAGTGAATATATGGAGTTGGAGTTGAGGTCGGTGGAGCGTCAGGGGGCCCACGAGGTAGGGAGCGCGCCCAGGGGGGCAGGCGCGCCCCCCACCCTCGTGGACAGGGTGTGGGCCCCCTGACATGGATTTTTCTTCCAGTATTTTTCTTATTTTCCAAATAGATGTTCCGTGGAGTTTCAGGTCATTTCGAGAACTTTTACTTTCTGCACAAAAATAACACCATGGCAATTCTGCTGAAAACAGCGTCAGTCCGGGTTAGCTCCATTCAAATCATGCAAGTTAGAGTCCAAAACAAGGGCAAAAGTGTTTGGAAAAGTAGATACGACGGAGACGTATCAACTCCCCCAAGCTTAAACCTTTGCTTGTCCTCAAGCAATTCAGTTGATAAACTGAAAGTGATAAAAAAAACTTTTACAAACTCTGTTTGCTCTTGTTGTTGTAAATATGTAAAGCCAGGATTCAAGCTTTCAGCAAAGATTATGACTAACCATATTCAAAATAACACTTAGGTCTCATGTTTACTCATGTCAATGGCATAATCCACTAGCGAGCAATAATAATAAATCTCGGATGACAACACTTTCTCAAAATAATCATAATATGTTATAACAAGATGGTACCTCGCTAGGCCTTTCTGAGACCGCAAAACATAAATGCAGAGCACCTTTAAAGATCAAAGACTGACTAGACATTGTAATTCATGGTAAAAGAGATCCAATCATAGTCATACCCAATATAAATTAATAGTAATGGAGGCAAATGACAGCGGTGCTCTCCAGAGGGAGTTTGACATTGTAATTCATTGTAAAAGAGATCCAATCATTGTAATTCATGACTCAACACAAAAGTAAATGGATAGGCCCTTCGCAGAGGGAAGCAGGGATTTGTAGAGGTGCCAGAGCTCGATTTTAAAGCAGAGTATAAACAATATTTTGAGCGGCATACTTTCATTGTCAACATAACAACCAAGAGATGGCGATATCTTCCATGCTACACACATTATAGGCGGTTCCCAAATTGAATGGTAAAGTTTATACTCCCCCTCCACCAACAAGCATCAATCCATGGCTTGCTCGAAACAACAAGTGCCTCCAACTAACAACAGTCCTGGGGAGTTTTGTTTGCAATTATTTTGATTTGGTTTGCATAAAGCATGGGACTGGGCATCCCGGTGACCAGCCATTTTCTCATGAGTGAGGAGCGGAGTCCACTCCTCTTGAGAATAACCCGCCTAACATGGCAGATACGGACAGCCCTAGTTGATACATGAGCTATTCGAGCATGCAAAACAGAATTTCATTTCAAGGTTTAGAGTTTGGCACATACAAATTTACTTGGAATGGCAGGTAGATACCTCATATAGGAAGGTATAGTGGACTCATATGGAATAACTTTGGAGTTCAAGGGATTGGATGCACAAGCAGTATTCCCGCTTAGTAAAAGTGAACGCTAGCAAAAGACTGGGAAGCGACCAACTAGAGAGCGACAACAGTCATGAACATGCATTAAAATTAATGAACATTGAGTGCAAGCATGAGTAGGATATAATCCACCATGAACATAAATATCATGAAGGCTATGTTGATTTGTCTCAACTACATGTGTGAACATGTGCCAAGTCAAGTCACTCGAATCATTCAAAGGAGGATACCACCCTACTATACCACATCACAACCATTTTAATAGCATGTTGGCATGCAAGATAAACCATTATAAACTCCTAGCTAATTAAGCATGGCATAAGCAACTATGATCACTAATTGTCATTGCAAACATGTTTATTCATAATAGGCTGAATCAGGAACGATGAACTAATCATATTTACAAAAACAAGAGAGGTCGAGTTCATACCAGCTTCTCTCATCTCAATCAGTCCATCATATGTCGTCATAATTGCCTTTCACTTGCACGATCAAATGATGTGAATAATAATAGTGCACGTGCATTGGACTAAGTGGAATCTGCAAGCATTCAATAAACAGGAGAAGACAAGGCAATATGGGCTCTCGGTTAAATTAACATTAATGCATATAAGAGCCACCTCAACATTTTAATTATGGTATTCTCCTATCGACCCCCAAAGAAAAGAAAAGAAAAACTATTTACACGGGAAAGCTCCCAACAAGCAAAAGAAGAACCGGAAATATTTTTGGGTTTTCTTTTAATTATTACTACTACAGCAAAACTAGCTAAAAGCTACTACTAATTTTTTTATTTTTCTTAAGGTTTTTCAAACACAGAAGAAGAAAGCATAAAAAGGAAAATAAACTAGCATGGATATTATAGTGAAAAATTATGAACACCGACAACTAGCAATGAGTGTGTGAACATAAATGTAATGTCGGTGAGAAATACGTACTCCCCCAAGCTTAGGCTTTTGGCCTAAGTTGGTCTATGGCCACGGCTGGCCTGGCGGATATCCAAAGTTATAGCTGGGGTCGTACTGCACAAAAATAACACCATGGCAATTCTGCTGAAAATAGCGTCAGTCCGGGTTAGTTCCATTCAAATCATCCAAGTTAGAGTCCAAAACAAGGGCAAAAGTGTTTGGAAAAGTAGATACGATGGAGACGTTTCAACTCCCCCAAGCTTAAACCTTTGCTTGTCCTCAAGCAATTCAGTTGATAAACTAAAAGTGATAAAGAAAAACTTTTACAAACTCTGTTTGCTCTTGTTGTTGTAAATATGTAAATCCAGCATTCAAGTTTTCAGCAAAGATAATAACTAACCACATTCACAATAACTCTTAGGTCTCTTGTTTACTCATATCAATGGCATAATCAACTAGCGAGCCATAATAATAAATCTCGGATGACAACACTTCCTCAAAACAATCATAATATGATATAACAAGATGGTATCTCGCTAGCCCTTTCTGAGACCGCAAAACATAAATGCAGAGCAGCTTTAAAGATCAAGGACTAACTAGACATTCTAATTCATGGTAAAAGAGATCCAATCATAGTCATACCCAATATAAATTAATAGTAATGGATGCAAATGACAGCAGTGCTCTCTAGCTAGTGCTCTTTAATAAGAGGGTGCTGACTCAACATAAAAGTAAATAGATAGGCCCTTCGCAGAGGGAAGCAGGGATTTGTAGAGGTGCCAGAGCTCAATTTTGAAATAGAGATAAATAATATTTTGAGTGGCATACTTTCATTGTCAACATAACAACCAAGAGATGGCGATATCTTCCATGCTACGCACATTATAGGCGGTTCCCAACGAGAATGGTAAAGTTTATACTCCCCCTCCACCAACAAGCATCAATCCATGGCTTGCTCGAAACAATGAGTGCCTCCAACTAGCAACAGTCCCAGGGGGAGTTTTGTTTGCGATTATTTTGATTTAGTTTGCATAAAGCATGGGATTGGGCATCCCGGTGACTAGCCATTTTCTCGTGAGTGAGGAGCGGAGTCCACTCCTCTTGAAAATAACCCGCCTAGCATGGAAGATACGGACAGCCCTAGTTGATACATGAGCTATTCGAGCATACAAAACAGAATTTCATTTGAAGGTTTAGAGTTTGGCACATAGAAATTTACTTGTAACGACAGGTAGATACCGCATATAGGAAGGTATAGTGGACTCATATGGAATAACTTTGGAGTTCAAGGGATTGGATGCACAAGCAGTATTCCCGCTTAGTACAAGTGAATGCTAGCAAAAGACTGGGAAGCGACCAACTAGAGAGGGAAAACAGTCATGAACATGCATTAAAATTAATAGATATTGAGTACAAGCATGAGTAGGATATAATCCACCATGAACATAAATATCGTGAAGGCAATGTTGATTTTGTTTCAATTACATGTGTGAACATGTGCCAAGTCGAGTCACTTAAATCATTCAATGGAGGATACCACCCCACTATACCACATCACAACCATTTTAATAGCATGTTGGCATGCAAGGTAAACCATTATAACTCATAGCTAATCAAGCATGGCACGAGCAACTATGATCTCTAATTGTCATTGCAAACATGTTTATTCATAATAGGCTGAATGAGGAACGATGAACTAATCATATTTACAAAAACAAGAGAGGTCGAGTTCATACCAGCTTTTCTCATCTCAGTCAGTCCATCATATATTGTCATAATTGCCTTTCACTTGCACGACCGAACGATGTGAAAAATAATAGGAGTGCACGCGCATTGGACTAAGCTGGAATCTCCGAGCATTCAATAAACAGGAGAAGACAAGGTAATATGGGCTCTTGGTTAAATCAACAATAATGCATATAGGAGCCACTTCACCAATTTAGTCATGGTCTTCTCCTATCGACCCCCAAAGAAAAGAAAAGAAATAAAAACTATTTACACGGGAAAGCTCCCAACAAGCAAAAAGAAGAACACGAAATCATTTTGGGTTTCCTTTTTAATTATTACTACTACAGCAAGAAAAGTAAACTAACTAAAAGTTACTACTAATTTTTTTGGTTTTTCTTAAAGTTTATTAAACACACAAGAAGAAAGCAAGAAAAAGGAAAATAAACTAGCATGGATAATACAATGAAAGATTATGAGCACCGACATCTAGCAATGAGTGTGTGAACATAAATGTAATGTCGGTGGGAAATACGTACTCCCCCAAGCTTAGGCTTTTGGCCTAAGTTGGTTCATTGCCACGGATGGCCTGGCGGATATCCATAGTTGTAGCCGGGGTCGTACTGAGATGCAGCGGCTATCGCCTCCTGAGCTGCAGCGTGGCCATGAGCGGCCTCCGCCCTCCTCTCGTACTCATCTTCCTCCTCTCTGGTAATAACATATCTTCCTTTTGCCTGATAATCAAAGAAGGAAGGAGCAGGGAGAGTAATACGGACAGCACGGCGCCTGTCAAAGATTAAGCGATACTGGAGAGGTGATTCATTCCTCTCAACAAACTAGTGGTGAACCATAGCATTAAAGTGTAGGTAAGCAGGAGGCAATTCAATATCATCATTACGTATGGTTACACCAAGAGAATCAGCTAAACAGGTTGCATAAATTCCACCAAACAAATCTCCATTAAATCTATTATTATGCAACCTACGTGCAACAATGGCTCCCAAATTATAAGATTTGTCTCCTAACACAGCACTCCTAAGAATACTGAGGTCAGGAAGACACATATGACATGCTTCATCTTTACCAGTTATGCACCTACCTATGAAGAGAGCAAAATAATGTATAGCAGGAAAATGAATGCTCCCTATGGTAGCTTGTGCTATATCTCTAGATTCCCCCATAGTTATACTAGCAAGAAAATTTCTAAATTCAGATTTGCGGGGTTCACTAGCACTACCCCATTGCGGAAGTTTGCAAGCAGTGGTAAAATCCTCTAAGTCCATGGTATAAGATTTTTCATAAAGATCAAATAGGACAGTTGGAGAATTGCGTGAAGATGAAAATTCAAACCTCCTCACAAAGGAACTAGTGAGATAGTGGTACTGGCGGCATTTTTCTGCCTCAAAGCTCAAAAGATCAGCATTACGCAAATATGCGTTAAATTCTTCTTTGATTCCCGCTCGATCCATAAAATTTTCTGAAGACCATTCACAGGGCCGCACTGGAGCGTCCCTTGGTGGCTCATCGTCAGCATCACGCATTGCAAGCCTAGGTCCTTGCTTCCTTGAAGAACCACCTTGGTACATTTTCCTAAGCATATTTCTTCCTCTCAAAAATTTCTGAAATTTTTAGTAACTTCAAACAAAAGTGAACCAAGCTCAACAAAATTGATAGCAACTACTCCTACAAGTGCCTAGAGCCTATATCATGCATTAGAACTACTTGGAACCATATAAATTTGACATGCATGCTCAAGAACATGCTCACCTAGGCAGCACAAATTTGCAATGAATAAAGCACTAGAACAAAAACTAATTGGACCAATGGAGGAGTCACATACCAAGGAACAATCTCCCCAAGCAGTTTTGTGAGAGGTGCTTTGAGCAAGGAGATCGAAAATCGCAGCAAAATGAGCTAGAACTCGTGCTTGAGCTGGATGGTGATTTTTTTGGGAGGAAGAAGAAGTGTGTGGGTGCAGGAATAAGTGGAGGGGGGCCACCGTGGGCCCACGAGGCAGGGGGCGCGCCCAGGGGGGTAGGGCGCGCCTTCCACCCTCGTGGCCAGGTGCTTGCCCCTCCTGCTGTGTTCTCAGTGCCATGTATTCTCAAATATTCCAGGAAAAACCATATTCCATTTTCAGGGCATTTGGAGAACTTTTATTTTCGGGGTATTTTTATATTGCACGGATAAATCAAAAAACAGACAGAAAGATACTATTTTTACTTTATTTCAACTAAATAACAGAAAGTAGAAAGAGGGTACAGAAGGTTGTGCCTTCTAGTTTCATCCATCTCATGCTCATCAAAAGGAATCCACTAACAAGGTTGATCAATTCTTGTTAACAAACTCATTCCGAATAACATGGAACCGGAGAAATTTCGAATAACACTATGTTACCTCAACGGGGATATGCACATCCCCAATAATAAGAATATCATATTTCTTCTTGACAGTAGGAAGAGGAAGTTCAAAACCTCCAAAAATAATCGATGGAATTTTTCCAATAGAATTGATACTATGAACTTGAGGTTGTTTCCTCGGAAAGTGTACCGTATGCTCATTACCATTAACATGAAAAGTGACATTGCCTTTGTTGCAATCAATAACAGCCGCTGCAGTATTCAAAAAGGGTATTCCAAGAATAATAGACATACTATCGTCTTCGGGAATATCAAGAATAACAAAGTCCGTTAGAATAGTAACGTTTGCAACTGCAACAGGCACATCGTCACAAATACTGACAGGTATAGCAGTTGATTTATCAGCCATTTGCAAAGAGATTTCAATACGTGTCAACTTATTCAAGTCAAGTCTATGATATAAAGAGAGAGGCATAACACTAACACCGGCTCCAAGATCACATAGAGCAGTTTTAACATAGTTTCTTTTAATGGAGCATGGTATAGTAGGTACTCCTAGATCTCCAAGTTTCTTAGGTATTCCACCCTTAAAAGTGTAATTAGCAAGCATGGTGGAACTTTTAGCTTCTGGTATCTTTCTTTTATTTGGGACAATTTCTTTCATGTACTTAGCATAAGGATTCATTTTGAGCATATCAGTTAATCGCATACGCAAAAAGATAGGTCTAATCATTTCAGCAAAGCGCTCAAAATCCTCATCATCCTTTTTCTTGGATGGTTTGGGAGGAAAAGGCATGGGTTTCTGAACCCATGGTTCTCTTTCTTTACCACGTTTCCTAGCAACAAAGTCTCTCTTATCATAACGTTGATTCTTTGATTGTGGGTTATCAAGATCAACAGCAGGTTCAATTTCCACATCATTATCATTACTAGGTTGAGCATCATCATTAGCATTTTCATTAGGTTCATGTTCATTACCAGATTGTGTTTCAGCATCAGAAATAGATATATCATTTGGATTCTCAGGTGGTTCAGCAATAGGTTCACTAGAAGCATGCAAAGTCCTATCATTTTTCTTTTTCTACTTTTTAGAAGAACTAGCTGCATCGATATTATTTCTCTGAGAATCCTGCTCAATTCTCTTAGGGTGGCCTTCAGGATACAAAGGTTCCTGAGTCATTTTACCAGTTCTAGTAGCCACTCTAACAACATAATCATTATTCTTACTATTCAATTCATTGATCAAATCATTTTGAGCTTTAAGTACTTGTTCTACTTGAGCGGTAACCATAGAATCATGTTTACTAATAAGTTTAAGTTCACCCTTAACATTAGCCATATAATCACCCAAGTGTTCAATCATATAAGCATTTTGTTTTAATTGTCTACCAAAATAAGCATTGAAATCTTCTTGCTTAACCATAAAGTTATCAAACTCATCCAAGCATTGGCTAGCAATTTCAGTAGGAGGGATTTCAGCTTTATCATATCTATAAAGAGAATTTACCTTTACTACCTCTGTCGAGTTATCAAGACCATGAGTTTCCTCAATAGGTGATGAATTAAGATCATATGTTTCTTCAAAAGGCGGTAGATTAAGACCATGTATTTCTTCAATAGGAGGTAAATTCTTAACATCTTCAGCTTTTATACCTTTTTCTTTCATAGATTTCTTTGTCTCTTGCATATCTTCAGGACTGAGAAATAGAACACCTCTCTTCTTCGGAGTTGGTTTAGGAATAGGCTCGGGAGCTGGCTCAGGAAGTGTCCAATTATTTTCATTTGTCAACATATTATTCAATAGAATTTCAGCTTCATCCGGTGTTCTTTCCCTGAAAACAGAACCAGCACAACTATCCAGGAAATCTGTGGAAGCATCGGTTACTCCATTATAAAAGATATCAAGTATTTCATTCTTCTTGAGAGGATGATCAGGCAAAGCATTAAGTAACATGAGAAGCCTCCCCCAAGCTTGTGGGAGACTCTCTTCTTCAATTTGCACAAAATTATATATATCCCTCAAAGCAGCTTGTTTCTTATGAGCAGGGAAATATGTAGCAGAGAAGTAATAAATCATATCCTAGGGACTACGCACACAACTAGGATCAAGAGAATTAAACCATATCTTAGCATCACCCTTTAATGAGAACGGAAATATTTTAAGGATATAAAGGTAGCGAGTTCTCTCATCATTAGTGAACAGGGTGGCTATACCATTTAATTTAGTAAGA
Source organism: Triticum aestivum (assembly GCF_018294505.1). Taxonomy (NCBI): domain Eukaryota; kingdom Viridiplantae; phylum Streptophyta; class Magnoliopsida; order Poales; family Poaceae; genus Triticum; species Triticum aestivum. Next base: position 358,544,898 of record NC_057814.1, read on the forward strand.
TGTGCCACAACAGTTTCAGATTCATAGCCATGAAAAGGATAAGATTCAACCAAAGTAATTATATCAGGATCAACAGAGAATTCATAATCCTTATCAGTAACATAGATAGGTGAAGTAGCAAAAGCAGGGTCAGGTTTCATTCTAGCATTAAGAGATCGCTGCTTCCATTTAGCTAATAATTTCTTAAGATCACTTCTATTATTGCAAGCAAGAATGGCTCTAGCAGATTCTTCATAAAAACATAACCCTCGGGAACAACAGGTAATTCATATTTATTAGGGGGAGAGTCTTCATCATCACTATCTTCAATATAATCAGTTTCAATAATTTCTTTCTCTCTAACCCTAGCAAGTTGTTCATCAAGAAATTCACCAAGTGGCACAGTAGTCTCAAGAATAGAAGTAGTTTCATCATAAGTATCATGCATAGCAGAAGTGGCATCACCAATAACATGCGACATATCAGAACGAATAGCAGAAGCAGGTTTAGGTGTCGTGAGCTTACTCAAAACAGAAGGTGAATCAAGTGCAGAGCTAGATGGCAGTTCCTTACCTCCCCTCGTAGTTGAGGGATAAATTATTGTCTTAGCGTCTTTCAAGTTCTTCAAAGTGACCAGCAGATATAAATCCCAAGTGACTCAAAGAATAGAGCTATGCTCCCCGGCAACGGCGCCAGAAAATAGTCTTGATAACCCACAAGTATAGGGGATCGCAACAGTTTTCGAGGGTAGAGTATTCAACCCAAATTTATTGATTCGACACAAGGGGAGTCAAAGAATATTCTCAAGTATTAGCAGTTGAGTTGTCAATTCAACCACACCTGGATAACTTAGTATCTGCAGCAAAGTATTTAGTAGCAAAGTAATATGATAGTAGTGGTAACGGTAGCAAAAGTAATATTTTTGGTGTTTTGTAGTGATTGTAACAGTAGCAACGGAAAAGTAAATAAGCGAAGAACAATATATGAAAAGCTCGTAGGCATTGGATCGGTGATGGAGAATTATGCCGGATGCGGTTCATCACGTAACAATCATAACATAGGGTGACACAGAACTAGCTCCAATTCATCAATGTAATGTAGGCATGTATTCCGAATATAGTCATACGTGCTTATGGAAAAGAACTTGCATGACATCTTTTGTCCTGCCCTCCCGTGGCAGCGGGGTCCTAATGGAAACTAAGGGATATTAAGGCCTCATTTTAATAGAGTACCAGAACAAAGCATTAGCACATAGTGAATGCATGAACTCCTCAAACTATGGTCATCACTGGGAGTGGTCCCGATTATTGTCCCTTCGGGGTTGCCGGATCATAACACATAGTAGGTGACTATAGACTTGCAAGATAGGATCAAGAACTCACAAAATCATGAAAACATAATAGGTTCAGATCTGAAATCATGGCACTCGGGCCCTAGTGACAAGCATTAAGCATAGCAAAGTCATAGCAACATCAATCTCAGAACATAGTGGATACTAGGGATCAAACCCTAACAAAACTAACTCGATTACATGATAGATCTCATCCAACCCATCACTGTCCAGCAAGCCTACGATGGAATTACTCACGCACGGCGGTGAGCATCATGAAATTGGTGATGGAGGATAGTTGATGATGACGATGGCGATGAATCCCCCTCTCCGGAGCGCCGAACGGACTCCAGATCAGCCCTCCCGAGGGGTTTTAGGGCTTGGCGGCGGCTCCGTATCGTAAAACACGATGAATCTGTCTCCCTGATTTTTTTCTCACCGAAAGTGAATATATGGAGTTGGAGTTGAGGTCGGTGGAGCGTCAGGGGGCCCACGAGGTAGGGGGCGCGCCCAGGGGGGCAGGCGTGCCCCCACCCTCATGGACAGGGTGTGGGCCCCCTGACGTGGATTTTTCTTCCAGTATTTTTCTTATTTTCCAAATAGATGTTCCGTGGAGTTTCAGGTCATTCCGAGAACTTTTGTTTCTGCACATAAATAACACCATGGAAAGTCTGCTGAAAACAGCGTCAGTCCGGGTTAGTTCCATTCAAATCATGCAAGTTAAAGTCCAAAACAAGGGCAAAAGTGTTTGGAAAAGTAGATACGACGGAGACATATCAAGGGGGGTGTTTGAGGATACACCGCGGCTACTGAATATTTTAGTAATGGTGGGTGGAGATGGTGGTGGACGAGGGAGGGCGGCGGTTCAAATGCCTCGGCTACTGCAGTTTTACTGCGCGACGGTTGAAGTACGACGGCTACTAAAATTTGGGTAAAGGAATTGATGCGGGGCGGGAGTGCCCAAGATCGCGCACGGTCCAATAACAATATGCGTGTATGATAATAAGGAAAAGTGGCGGAATCGCCGATTTTTGCAATGCTCAAGGAGGGTAGTTTGTTTTTATATTTCTAGCTAGCTGGTCTATCGCACACGGTTCATCTTAATTTCCAAATAAACTTACCCTCCTATAGCTTGCACAGGTGGTGATTTATAGTGCACTTGCATCGCACATGGTTAAGCCAGTACCTCCACCATTTGCTCGTGCTTGCGCGATCGTGGTGATTTTACAGCCCACTTGCATCACACATGGTTGAGCCAGTACCTCCACCTTTGCTCGCGCTAGCGCGGGCGCGGTGATTCACAGCGCACTTGTATCGCACACGATTAAGATAAATACCCGTGTCCGTTGAGCTTCATCAGAGTCTTTGTAGCAAAAAAACGTTAGAGAGGGTCAGAAGACAGCCACACCAGCATGTGGCCCAAATATATATGAGTGAAAAGGGTGGTCTATAATGTTCAAAATTCTAATGCACAACTTTGACCGCATGGGCCCACGGTTGGGCGCATCGTCGAAGATCGATGAGAGGGGCCAGAAGTCAATTACCACCTGGAAGTGGCCAAATATATGTAGGAATATTGGGGATGTTTAAAACTTTAAATACACAATGCATAACTTTGGTGGCAGCTGCCTCGCAAACCCGAAAGCACCCTTGGATATATATCTATAATGACATAATGTCGTACCTAGCTAGGATGGTTGGCCCACCACCTCCCACTTCGTGTCAGCGGGGTGGATGCACGTAATGATCGATACTTTGGTCATACATGCATGTCGCCATGACCTACCATAAGACAGACCAATGAATCTATCGTTTGGTCAAACGACACCTGTTGTTGTCGATAAACCGCTTGGGCCAATAGATTGAACCATCATAATAATCGCACGAGAGGGACCACAAAACTAGCACCTCTTGCATGCGGCCCAAAATGATGTACGTTGGGAAGGGGTGATGTGTGTTTTCAATATAGAATAGTGTACAATTTAGATGTGGTGCCTACCTCTCGATATAGACAACAACCATGAAGGCAAGGTAGTTAAGGATGAGATATGCAGGGTATGATGTAGGTCAAACCCAGCAATTTGAGCATGTGGGAGGGAATCCTGGCAACACATTAGCTCGAGCTTTGGTTGAGCGACATGTGATGGTGACCGTCCCTAACGCGAACTAGGAGGAATCCATTCATGGCCAACAGATACCCCTCATTATCGGTCAAAGGGATGATATATATACACTCGGGGAGCCCACAGATATGCGTGTCGTCACAAAAAACCGCACAAGGGAGACGTGGTCGATCAGAAGATCCCGTATACACTTCATGCGGCCCAAAACTATGTATGGGTACGGTTGTGTGTGATGTGTTTAAATCCCGAATGCACAACTTCGATGGGCCACCAACTACATTACAAACCAAACACCGTACCCGACTCCAAGCCTTGTTCAATATGTACGATGTCGGTTTCCCAACTTTGAGGCGGCGGCGGGGGGGGGGGGAGGGTCGTCCCATGCATGCGCTCAAACTTTATTTGGTCTAGCATGGGACACATCTATATCTATACCCCTATATAGTGCGCGAATAACTTTGAAAGTTGGTCGTTGGATGAAGTCAATCCGACGGTATAGAGATGGCAAATCCGAGCACTACTGGCCGTTGGATATCATCTACATTCCACCAGATTTTTCCACATGTACAATGCAAAAGACTCCATGGTTGAACTTAAGCATAATGCTCAAACCTCAAAACACAAGCACTTCTCCTTTGTTCTCTAGAATCTTCCATATCTTAATTGCCCAAACTTTTTTTTTCTAAATGAATTGTCACTTTTTGTTTTTATTTTATGCTTTACAATGCACAATTCCATGAATCTTAAAATAGATTACTAATTGATTTTGGATGAGGTGAACTATAAGAATTAAACGAACATCTACATCATGCATATATGACTCAAAGCTTACATGCTATAGTGTGGTATTTAGTCATAATTTGGTTACCAAATCTCATGCGTGCAATGCACGTGTACCTTACTAGTATCAATAGGAAACCATCATGGTCAAACCCTTCTCGTTGTTGGGTCAAAGGGATAGATTGTGTGGGCCCCCCTAATTGTTCGTAAAGGATAGTATATATACCTCGGGGAGCCCACAGATATGTGCCGCGTTTATAAGCCGCACAAGGGAGACATGCTCGAGAAGAACACCCTACCCCCTATACCCTGCATGCAACCTGAAAAAGGTTTATATAATCGCCATGACAGGTCAAGTCAATCATTCTTTATTTTTTTAGAGCAAAAAATAACCATTGAAAACATAGTAGGTTTATATAATCGCCATGACAGGTCAAGTCAATCATTCCTTAATTTTTTAGAGCAAAAAATAACACATAAAAACATGTCGACAAATTAGCAAAACAAGGATACCAAGGTTTATATAATTGCCATGATAGGTCACTATAGAGATATAATATATCTCTATAATGACATTGTCATGGCATTTAAATGAAGCTTGAGATATGCAACTTCCCACCGGGTCACCCATCCTTGGACTACTCCAGGCCGAGCATGCTTAACTTCTGCATTCTATTCGACTAGGCTAGTGGATGGGAAGCCGCCCCTTGCTGATAAGAGTTGCCTCCTTGCCATTAAGGCATTTCACGCGGGTCACCCTATGGGACCTACACCCTCCTGTCACACACATTTGTGCTTTTAGATATTTACATGGCCGGTGTGTCGCCGCCAGCCTTCAATGAGCACTGACACTGGTAGTGGGAAACCGATGAGAGGAGTGGCGAGAAACGGTAGCCTGTTTAGAAAACCAAGTAGAGAAGGAAGCGTGAGCTAGCACGACGCATGCGCACAGTGCTTACCCATGTACTGCATGTGCTGTCGAAAGGGCTCAGGGTTGCCGTTCGATCTGGGAGCATCCAACGGTGCACACGTACGATCTGTGGGGTTTGGGTTCTGGCCAATGAGAACACACGACTCAGATCGCGCACCCAGCAAGGGGGGCATCGACCACGGTTTGGTAGGCACACAACTTTTGTGAGTGAACTGCGTGTTATTTGAAAACATTTTGTGATCAGAATCTTGGTTTTTAAATCCCCGTACATCCAAAACTCACCTGAAAATCGTGAAACCTTGCATCATGTCACGACATGGCACATATATGTCGAGGAATGTTTTTGTCCATTTTGGCGCAAGTTTTATTACAAGCCTCTTACAAACCGGAGCTTCTCTCAAAGAAGCCTCTTGGTTCCGATAGGGAAACGTGTCCCGTTGTGGGCGAAACGTAATCACTGCCTCTTTTCGCCTTGTATTTTCTTCTACGGGCAACATGGAACGACAGGATATTCGTGCTGAAATTTAAACTGATTCAGGGTTCGTTTACCTTTTTCTACACTAATTGAGTTTCCTAGGCATTTAATGTCCATATTTCAAATCTGAACTTCAAATACATACTCCAGTTCACCAAAATGGCTAGAAAATTTATACATGTGTCCTTGGGTGCATGTTTAGGCCCCATGCCAGGAATGGGAACGAATTACAACCGTACCCGCGTCCTGGCTCGTCCTCAAACATTTGGAATCTCGGTTTTTAAATCCGAGTAAATCCTAAACTCACCAGAAAGTCATCAAAGGTGGCATGGTGTCACGCCATGGCACATATATGTCATGGTAAAAACATTGTCTAACTTGGGCCAAGATTTATTACAAACCTCTTACAAACCGGAGATTCTCTCAAAGAAACCTCGTTGTTCCGATAGGGAAACGTGTTCCCCTTGTGGGCGAAATATAATCACTGCCTCTTTTCGCCTTGTATTTTCTTCCATGGGCAAGATGGAACGACATGATATCCATGCTGAAATTTAAACTTATTCAGGGTTCGTTTGGCCTATTTATACACTAATTGAGTTTCCTAGGCATTTAATGTCCATAATTCAAATATGAACTACAAATACATGCTCCAGTTCACCAAAATGGCTAGAAAAATTATACATGTGTCCTTGGGTGCATGTTTAGGTCCCATGCCAGGAATGGGAATGAATTACAACCGTACCAGTGTCCTAGCTCGTCCTCAAACATTTTGAATCTCAGTTTTTAAATCCCCAGAAATCCAAAACTCACCAGAAAGTCATCAAAGGTGGCATGGTGTTACGTCATGGCACATATATGTCGTGGTAAAAACATTGCCAATTTGGGCCAAGCTTTATTACAAACCTCTTGCAAACCGGAGCCTGTCGCAAGAACCCTTGTGGTTTCGATAGGGAAACGTGTCCCCTTGTGGGCCAAACGATAATCGCTCCCTCTTGTAGCCTCATATTTTCTTCTACATGCAACACGGAACAACGGGAGATTCGCGCTGAACTTTGAAACTATTCAGGGTTCGTTTGACCTTTTTTATTCATTAATTGAGTTTTCTAGGCATTAATGTCCATAATTCAAATCTGAACTACAAATACATGCTCCAGTGCACCAAAATGGCTAGAAAATATGTACATGTTTCCTTGGGGTGCATGTTTAGGTCCCATGGAACGGATGCGAACGAATTCAACCGTCTCGCCGTCCTGGCTTGGCCACAAACATTGTGAATCTCGGTTTTTTAATCTCTGTAAATCCTAAAATCACCAGGAAATCATGAAACTTGGCATGGTGTCACTACATGGTACATATAATTGTCCAATTTGGCGAAGCTATATTACAAGCCTCTTACAAACCGGAGCCTGTCGCAACCCTCGTGGTTCCGGTAGGGAAACATGCCCCTCTTGTGGGCGAAAATATAATCGCTGCCTCTTCTCGCCTTGAACTTTGTTTTCTACAGGCAACATAGAATAACAGGAGTGTCGTGCTGAATTTTGAAACTGTTCAAGGTTCATTTGGCCATTGTATATATTACTAATTACTAAGTTTTCTACGCATTTAATGTAGTCCATAATTCAAATTTGAACTACAAGCACATGCTCCAGTGAAGCAAAATGGGTTGGAAATCATACATGTGTCATTGGGTGCATGTTTAGGTCTCATTTAAGGAATGGGAATGAATTACAAACTTGTCATCGTCCTGAAACATTGAGAATCTCTGGTTTTAAATCCCAGTAAATCAAAAACTCACACAAGAAACATGAAACTTGGCATGGTTTCATGACATGGCACATACATGTCGTGGTAAAAAAACGTCTAGTTTGAGAAGAGGCGCACACATTAGTAGCCGACGAAGTCCTTTTTGAAACAAAAAGCTGACACGTTAATATTGCAAATGGTTGTATTATATTAAACGTGTCGAAATTTAACCACACTCGGTGGCGTGCGTGCAGCTATTTGATTAGACGGGACGAGCACGAGAAGGCCACCATGCAAGCTCTACGGGACGCGTGCGAGCAGTCCGCCGCGTAGGCTCAACGAGACGCGTGCATCCTGTCCACCTCGCAGGCTCGACGGGACACGTCCAAGCAGCAAGGCCGCCCATGCTCACCGGGAAGCAAGCTCTTTGACCTCCATGCACCTGCCGCCGCCTGCCTCGCTCACAACTTCTCCTTTAATGGGTTAATTAAAGCACCTGGACAGAGGGTGTTTGCTTGTGGTCCCATTGCAGCATTTGCTTTGTTCGTGTTTTCAACTCGTATTCTGCCCTAATTTAAATTGCACATAGGGCAACCGATAATACGACCACAAATAAAATGGCAACGGATAATACGACGACAAATTTACAATGGCGTAGATAATAATTGTCTTACATATTCCGGATAATTTAAAATGCCACATGCGGCAAAGCCCGGAAGACACGGGGGCAAGAGAAGAAGGAAATTGCAGACAACGATATCGGTCGCTACTGTCTCTACTCGTTGATGCATCACCGGGCGACGACATCCTCCAGCTCCTTCTTCAATTCCTCACGACTTTGCTTGAAAGCAGCCACGGATTCCTCCACCTCCTGCTCGCGCTCGATCCGGAGCTTCCTCAAGTCACCCATCAGTTCCTGGACGACCGCTGTCAGCGTCATCCTTAAGGCACTGCTCTGCTCATGCAACATCTTCCAGCCGGCGGCGTCCTCCTCCTTCTCGCGAGCGCCTTGACGAGCTTCGCATTGTCACCCATGAGTTGCTCGACGAGGCCGGTCGCCTTGTCAACCGAGGCATCACTGATCTTGAGCAGCTTCATCAAGCCGTCGACCAACTCCTCCTGCATAGTGACGCCAGCGTGAATGTCGTCGTCGCTGGCGAAGGACTTCAGGTACGCCAGCTCATCGCGATGGCCAACGCCGCGAATGCGCTTGTGACAGCCCTCGCGTGCCCATGAGAGCTCGTTCGAGGGCTCCGCGGCGCGCCGGGACATCTCTGCTGCGGCTGCAGCTTCGTGGCGGGACCTCTCTAGTGCTTCCGCAGCCTTTGTCTTTGCTGCCTGGTTATATGTCCACCCTAAACTCCTCCTACTGGTCATGGCTGAACGACTTGACAGGAAAGACCAGTTTTGTGGGTGATGAGGAGAGGAACTGTGAAGTAATTTTTGAGTGGCTAGTTTTTATAGTGTAGCGATCCAACCTCAAACGGTCAAATCTCTATGCATGAGTGTCATCCCTGGATCGGTAATGCTGACACACACAGTACTTGAAGGATTTATAACAGAGTGCAATCACACACTTATTACATCGAATGTCTCAAAAGAGAACTTATTACAATAATGTATGGCTTAAGGCCATCTAAATAAGATAACTGCGGAAGCATCGAAGGTAAATGAGTCCATCAACTCCAACGGCATAGCTGAGTGCACGGCAACGACCTAGCGCACCTTACTCTTTATATGTGAAGTAATCACTCTCCATAAGTTCATTATATGATATTTTATTTCTTTTTATTCCTTATTATTCTTTCTCTTTTTGTTTTCCCTCAAGATCATAGCAAGGAAGCAAAGCCCTCAACTCAAAACTACTCTTTATTATATAACTCACGGACTCGATTACATAGATACTCCCTTCGTTCGGAATTACTTGTCACCAAAATGGATGTATCTAGAACTAAAATACATCTAGATACATCCATTCCAATGACAAGTATTTCCGAACGGAGGGAGTAGATCTCAAAGCAAAACTCAAAGCTAGATCATACTGAAAACTTTTACTCTACTAGATCAAGATATAACCAAAAGGATCGAACTAACAAAATGATAAAGATAAAGGTGTGATGGTGATACGATACCCGGGCACCTCCCCCAATCTTGGCAGTTGCCAAGGGGAGTGCCCATACCCATGTATTTAGATCTCTTTCTTCGGGGATGGTGATGATGGAGTTGATGATTTTGTAGGCTTGTCGTCCATCTTCCAGGGCATAGGCTCACCATCATAGAAAGATGAACAAGTCTCTAGGATCCTCAAATCTGCAGCCAAACTCATCCTCTTAAATCTATATTCACACTCACAGTTTTGGTTTTGCAGGTCATAGATCTGGGCTTGGAGATGCTCGATTTTTTGTGAGGCTTTAAGATGGCCTCTCCGATGTTCTTGGCATCCTACTTGTGGTCACGGGTAAATTCCGCGATCATGGAGTGATTCGCATTGAGTCCGCATTCCACCATCCCTTGGCACTTGAAGACTTGCTGCTCCATTGCTTCGAGTCTTGTCTCCATGCTTCCGGTCTTCTTTGGCCCTTGAACATCGCGGATGTGCAGCACCCCCTCATGCATCTCGATGGTTCGAGTGTGTTGCAGCACCTCCACAAGGTAGGGGTTGATGACATTCTCGAAAAACTTGTCCTTGGGGGCGCTTGGAGATGTCATGGTGATCTAGATCTATCAGAAAAACAGCTCGAAACAACAACAGAGGATTTTGTCATGGTACGGTTGTCAAAACCTTCGGGAGTTTATATAATGAATTTTTACCGACCAAAAGAAGTGTTGTGCAAGAAAACAGAGTCTGAAGGGCACACGAGGTAGGGCGCGCCCCAAGGCTTGTCGCCTCCTCGTGCACTTTTTGGACTACTTTTTAATTTCCTAATTTTTTAAATATTCCAAAATGGAGAAAAATTGCCATTAGAATAGTTTTGGAGTCGGTTTACTTACCGTACCACATACTATTCCTTTTCGGAGTCTGAAACATTCTGGTAGGTTTCCCTTATGTACTCCTCTGGTGTTATGGTATTAATAATACTGGTCGTAACATTTATGGGAGTATGTGAGATATAATGTTTGATTCTTTGCCCGTTCACCACCTTCGGGTTAGTGCCTTCGGCGTTGCTGATCTTGATGGCACCGGAACAATAAACCTCCTCGATAATGTAAGGACCTTCCCATTTAGAGAGAGGCTTTCCTGCAAAAAATCTTAAACGAGAGTTGTATAGCAATACATGGTCTCCTACATTAAATTCACGCTTTTGTATCCTTTTGTCATGCCATCTTTTAACTTTTTCTTTAAATAACTTGGCATTTTCATAGGCTTGGCTCTCCATTCATCAAGTGAGCTAATGTCAAATAACCTTTTCTCACTGGCAAGTTTGAAATCATAGTTGACCTCTTTAATTGCCCAATATGCTTTATATTCTAGTTCGAGAGGTATGTGACATGCTTTTCCATAAACCATTTTATACGGAGACATACCCATAGGGTTTTTATAAGCAGTTCTATAAGCCCACAATGCATCATCAAGTTTCTTAGACCAATTCTTCCTAGATCTATTAACAGTATTTTGCAAGATCAATTTAATCTCCCTATTGCTCAATTCTACTTGACCACTAGACCGAGGATGATAAAGTGATGCAATTCTATGGTTGACATCATATTTAGCAAGCAATTTACGGAGAGCACCATGAATAAAGTGTGAACCACCATCAGTCATCAAATATCTAGGGACTCCAAACCTTGAAAAACTAACTTCTTTAAGCATTTTAATAGAAGTGTTATGATCTGCACTACTAGTTCGAATAGCTTCCACCCACTTAGTAACGTAATCAACAGCAACTAAAATATGTGTATACCCATTAGAGGAAGGAAAATGCCCATATAATCAAAACCCCAAACATCAAATGGTTCAATAACAAGTAAATAATTCATAGGCATTTCCTGACGTCTACTAATATTACCAATTCTTTGACATTCATCATAAGACAAGACAAACTTACGAGCATCCTTGAAGAGAGTAGGCCAATAAAAAACCGGATTGTAATACCTTGTGTGCAGTTATCTCTCCAGCATGGTGACTCTGTAGGTTTCGGAGTGACACTTGCGTTGGATCTGTTCCTGTTCATGCTCAGGTACACAACGTCTAATAACACCACCTACTCCTTCTTTGTAAAGGTGTGGGTCATCCAGAAGTAATGTCCTAAATCATAGAAAAACTTTTTATTTTGCTGGTATGTGAAACTAGGTGGTATAAATTTAGCAACAATGAAATTAGCATAATCGGCATACCATGGAGCATTATGAGAAGCATTTTTGACAACTAATTGTTCATCAAGAAAACTATCATCAACAGGTATTGGGTCATCAAGAATATTTTCTAAACTAGAAAAGTTGTTTGCTATGGGGTTCTCAGCTCCCTTTTAATCAATAATATGCAAATCAAATGCTTGTAACAAGAGAACCCATCTAATCAGTCTAGGTTTAGCATCTTTCTTTTCCATAAGATATTTAATAGCAGCATGATCAGTGTGCACAGTTACTTTGGAATCAATAATATAAGATCTGAACTTATCACAAGCAAATACAACTGCTGAAAATTCTTTTTCAATAGTAGCATAATTTCTTTGGGCACCGTCTAGAGTTTTACTAGCATAATGAATAACATTTAATTTCTTATCAACTCTTTGTCCTAGAATAGTACCAACAACACAATCACTAGCATCACACATGATTGCAAAGGGTAAGTTCCAATCAGGTGGTTGAATAATAGGTGCAGAAATCAAGGCTTTCTTAAGTATTTCAAAGGCTTGTACACAATCATCAGCAAAAATTAACGGAACATCTTTTTGCAAAATATCGGTAAGAGGCCTAGAAATTTTAGAGAAGTCTTTAATAAACCTTCTATAGAAACCGGCGTGACCAAGGAAACTTCTTATACCTTTGATATCTCTAGGACAAGGCATTTTTTCAATAGCATCAACTTTAGCTTTATCAACTTCAATACCTCTTTCAGAAATTTTATGCCCCAAGACAATACCTTCATTAACCATAAAGTGGAACTTCTCCCAACTCAAGACAAGATTAGTTTCTTCGCATCTCTGTAAAACTCGATCAAGATTGTTTAAGCAATCATCAAAAGAAGTACCGTAAACGGAGAAATCATCCATGAAAACCTCAAAAATCTATTCACAAAAGTAAGACAATATAGCAGTCATACATCTTTGAAAGGTAGCAGGTGCATTACCTAAACCAAAAGGCATACGTCTATAAGCAAAGGTACAGAAAGCGCAAGTAAAAGTAGTCTTTTCTTGATCCTCTTGTGACACGGGTATTTGAGAAAAACTAGAATAACCATCTAGAAAGCAAAAGTGTGTATGTTTGGATAGTCTTTCTAGAATTTGTTCAATAAAAGGTAGAGGGTAATGACCTTTCCTAGTAGCTTTGTTTAATTTGCAAAAATCAATTACCATTCTGAAAGCACAAGTGCTCCCTGGGTGATTTTGATAATTAATGACAACATATCTCTTGTTGGACTAATGCTTTTATCTAGTTTATTTCAGATGAGTTTAACAATGGTGTGGTAATGACAAGAAGATGTGGAACCTCTTCAAAATGCTAAGGACAAAGATTGGCAAAAGCTCAAGACTCTTCATTTCTATTTTAGTGATCCAAAATCACATTGAGTCCATAGGAAAGCCAATACTATTAAAAGGGATGAGGTGTTGCTTAATGGTCTACCTGCTCAAAGTGCTTACTGATATTGCTCCAAAAACCCTCAGCCACTTTCTCATTTCCACATATGTCCAAAACTCCAAGTCAAACTCGGCCCCACTGAAATGATCTATCCGGTGCCACCGAATTCGGTTGATATAGCCACTGCCAGAAACCCTAGACAATTCGGTCACACCGATACGGATCTCGGTCTCACCGAGATGGCCTTGCAAACTCTCTGTTGCCTGTTGTAATTATTTCGGTCTCACCGAAATGTGCAATTGGTCCCACTGAGTTTGCTTGACATCCTCTTTGTTGCCTTATTGCTTCACTTCGGTCTAACCGATTTGATGCAATCGGTGCCACCGAGTTGATGTTTGCCCTAAACCCTAGCACATCGGTCCCACCGAGTTGATCTCATTGGTCCCACCGAGATTCCTAATGTTCACATTATGAACTGAATCGGTCTCTCCTAGTTCTCCTATTCGGTCTGACCGAGTTGGGTCAAATGTGTGAAACGGTTGGATTTTGTGTGGAGGATATATATACCCCTCTACCCCCTTCTCCATTTGTGAGAGAGCCATCAGAACGTGCCTACACTTCCACTAAACATTTTCTGAGAGAGAACCACCTACTCATGTGTTGAGACTAAGACATTCCAATGCAACCACAAGAATCTTGATCTCTAGCCTTCCCCAAGTTGCTTTCCACTCAAATCTTCTTTCCACCAAAGCCAAATCTGTGAGAGAGAGTTGAGTGTTGGGGAGACTATCATTTAAAGCACAAGAGCAAGGAGTTCATCATCAACACACCATCTATTAACTTTTGGAGAGTGGTGTCTCCTAGATTGGTTAGGTGTCGCTTGGGAGCCTCCGAAAAGATTGCGGGGTTGAAGCAAGAAGTTTGTAGGGGCAAGGAGATCGCCTACTTCATGAAGATCTACTCGAGTGAGACAAGTCCTTCATGGATGATGGCCATGGTGGGATAGACATGGTTGCTTCTTCGTGGACCCTTCATGGGTGGAGCCTTCCGTGGACTCGCACAACCGCTACCCATCGTGGGTTAACGTCTCCATCAACATCGACGTATGATAGCACCACCTATCGGAACCACCCCAAATATCTCCATGTCTACATTGTGTTTGCACACTCCAATCCCATCCCTTTACCTTCTTGCAATTAGCATGCTTTACTCTTTCCGCTGCTTATACCCTTGCCATGCTTGCTTGAAATGTATTGTGAATGCTTAAACTTGTGTTAAACTCCACCTCAACTTGAAGAACTTAAAAATTGCCACTTTAGTTTGTTGAGGGTCTAATCACCACCCCTCTAGACACCTCTTCTTGATCCTTTCAATTGGTATCAGAGCTTTGGTCTCCATTGCCTTGGTTTAATCACCATTGGAGGAAGATGGATGAGGCTATGATTGGGAGTATTAGACGTAGAGTGCATATGTGTTTGATGGAGAGTTCTATAGTGCTTGGAAAAATGAGATGCTTGATATTTTCAATTAATATAATTTGAACAAGTATGTTACTAGCCCTGGTGCGTCCCCTATTGATCCCTTGCATCCTACCCCCGATGAGTATCTTGACATGACCCGCAATATTAGAGCTATTGATCTTATTATTAGAGGATTATCTAGAAACTTGCTTGTATGCTTGCTTACATTTGAATGTGCTTATACTATACGGAGATACCTTGAGGAGCTCTTTCCAAACTATTCCTTGAAAAATCTAGATGAGATTTTTTCAAAAGTCCATAGCTTTTCATAAAATGAAACCTAGTGATCCTAAATTTGATGATTGTCTATTTGAGCTTCGTGACCTTATGCGTGCCAAAGGAGATGTTGGAGTCATTAGTAACATCATTTCACAAGTCATTAGAATTCATGAAGATGCACATTTTTATGGTCACAAATCTAATGAACCACTCTCTCTAGGTGATGACCAGTCACAAGATGATGTTGAACATGGATATTATGATGAGGATGATGATAGTGACTTTGATCTTGATGAGTCGATGAGACACTTTTGTCTTATGGCTAACCTTCGTGGTTACATGGCCGGAGGAAAAGAATG
Source organism: Triticum aestivum (assembly GCF_018294505.1). Lineage (NCBI taxonomy): Eukaryota > Viridiplantae > Streptophyta > Magnoliopsida > Poales > Poaceae > Triticum > Triticum aestivum. The sequence continues at coordinate 358,560,096 of NC_057814.1, forward strand.
GGTTCTTGATAGTGGATGTACCGATCACATGACCGGAGATAAGGACATGTTTCGTGAGCTTGCTAAAAACGATGATCCCCGAAAGTATGTCACTTTTGGTGATAACTCAAAGGGTAAGGTGGTTGGCCTTGGTAAGGTGGCCATCTCACATGATAGCTCTATAAAAAATGTTATACACATTGAATCTCTTGGCTACAATTTAATTTCCGTATCTAGACTAGCCGATTTCGGTTTCCATGTTCTATTTACTGAAGTAGATTGCCAAGTGTTTCGAAGAGATAATCATAATGTGGTCTTTACCGGCACACGTAGAGGTGATCTATACATTGTTAATTTCAGTAAAAGAGCTCAACCTCGTACTTTCTTAATTGCTAAATCTTCTAAAGGTTGGTTGTGGCATAGAAGCTTAGGTCAGATGGGCATGCGAAATCTTGATAAGCTTATTAAAAGTGATCATATCCTTGGTTTTAAAGATGTCATATTTGACAAGGGTACACTTTGCTGTGCTTGTCAAGCAGGAAAAAAAGTTGAAGGAAGTCATCTCGTGAAGAGCATCATGACCACGAGAAGACCGCTTGGGCTACTTCATATGGATATTTTTGGTCCCAACGCCTACAAGAGTGTCGGTGGTAACTCATTCGGATTGGTCATTGTTGATGATTTTTCAAGATTTACGTGGGTGTTCTTTCTTGATGATAAATCGCAGGTCCAAAAGATCTTCAAGAACTTTGCTAGGAAGGCCCAAAAACAATTTGAAGTGAAGATCAAGAAGGTTTGAAGCGACAACGGAACGGAGTACAAGAACGCCAATGTGGATACCTTTCTTGATGAAGAAGGGATTTCACGTGAGTTCTTGGCTACCTACACACCTCAACAAATTGGAGTTGTTGAGAGGAAGAATCGGACACTTATTGAGATGGCGAGAATGATGCTTGATGAATACAAGACGCCAATACACGTTTGGGCGGAAGCGGTTGAGACAGCTTGTCATGCAACAAATCGACTGTATCATCACATGATCTCGGCAAGACGAAATACGAGCTTCTCAACGGTAACAAACCCCAAGTTGGATACTTTTGAGTATTTGGCTCAAAGTGTTACATTCTTGATAAGCATCTTCATTCGAAATTTGGCCCTAAATCTCATGAAGGTTTCCTACTCAGTTATGGCTCAAACTCTCACACTTATCGTGTCTACAACAATTTCACCCAAAAGGTTGAAGAGACAGTAGATGTGAAGGTTGATGAATCTAACGGCTTGAAAGTAGAGAAATTGCCAATTGATGTAGGAGACAAAGATCCTTTGAAAGCAATTCAAGACTTGTCAATTGGCAAGATTCGCCCAACGGAGGTGAAGGAGAGTAGCTCGTCCATTCAAGTGGAAGCTTCAACTTCACGACAAGGTGAACCACAAGTTGACTTGGAGGCATCCATAAGTGGAACACGTCAAGATGAAGGAAACGACGAAGTACAACAAGATGAACCTCATCAACCTCCTTCTCCACCTCCACAAGAGAACAACAACGCCAACAACAACGAAGAAGGACAAGAAGAAGAAGAAGAAGACAATGAAGAGGATGTTCCACCCAGACCCAAACAAAAGCTCTCACGAGTCAGAGTGAGAGTCTCAAGACTGGACTAAGGGATCATCCCATCGAACAAATCATTGATGATATTCAAACCGGGAGAATTACTTGCTCTAAAACTCGTTTGGCTAACTTATGAAGGTTGAAGAAGCTCTTGATGATCTGGATTGGGTGAACACTATGCATGAAGAGCTACACAATTTCGAGAGGAATCGAGTGTGGACATTGGTTGAAAAGACGGACGACAACCACAATGTCATTGGAACCAAGTGGGTGTTTCGGAATAAGCAAGATGAGGATGGACAAGTTGTACGCAACAAGGCCCGTCTCATCGCCCAAGGCTATACTCAAGTCGAAGGTATGGACTATGGTGAGACATATGCCCCCGTTGAGGGAGTCCTGGACTAAGGGGTCCTCGGGCGTACGGCCTGTTGGACATGGGCCGGACTGATGGGCTGTAAAGATACAAGACCAAAGACTCTCCTCCATGTTCGGATAGGACTCTCCTTGGTGTGGAAGGCAAGCTTAGTAACTAAATATGATGATTCCTTTCTCTGTAACCGATTTTGTACAACCCTAGTCCCCTCCGGTGTCTATATAAACCGGAGGGCTTAGTCCGGAGACGATCATAGTCAGACAGGCTAGACTTTTAGGGTTTTAGCCATTACGATCTAGTGGTAGATCAACTCTTGTAATACTCATATTCATCAAGATCAATCAAGCAGGAAGTAGGGTATTACCTCCACAGAGAGGGCCCGAACCTGGGTAAACATTGTGTCCCCCGTCTCCTGTTACCATCAACCCTAGACGCACAGTCCGGGACCCCCTACCCGAGTTCCGCTGGTTTTGGCACCGACATTGGTGCTTTATTGAGAGTTCCACTGTGCCGTCCTCAAAAGGTTTGATGGCCCAAAAATTGAGTGGGCCTAGTTTGAATTATTCTACTTATGATAAAGAATTATATGCTCTTGTTCGGACTTTAGAGACATGGCATCATTATTTATGGCCCAAAGAATTTGTTATACATTCTGATCATGAATCTTTGAAACATATTAAAAGTCAAGCTAAACTGAATCGTAGACATGCTAAATGGGTTGAATTCATTGAGACTTTCCCTTATGTCATTAAACACAAGAAGGGTAAAGAAAATGTTATTGTTGATGCATTGTCTCGTCGCTATACTATGCTTTCACAACTTGACTTCAAAATATTTGGTTTGGAGACCATCAAAGATCAATATGTGCGTGATACCGATTTTAAAGATGTAATGCAGAATTATAAAGAAGGAAGAACATGGAACAAGTTTGTTATTAATGATGGCTTTGTGTTCCATGCTAACAAGCTATGCATTCCACCTAGCTTTGTTTGTCTTTTGTTGTTGCAGGAGGTGCATGGAGGAGGATTAATGGTACACTTTGGCGTGAAGAAGACGGAGGACGTACTTGCTACACATTTGTTTTGACCAAAGATGAGACGGGATGTTGAGCGTTTTGTTGCTCGCTGCACTACATGTCAAAAAGCTAAGTCACGACTCTATCCTCATGGTTTATATATGCCTTTGTCTGTACCTAGTGTTCCTTGGGAGGATATATCTATGGACTTTGTTTTAGGTTTACCTCGAACAAATAAGGGGAGGGATAGCATATTTGTGGTCGTGGACAGATTCTCAAAAATGGCACACTTTATACCATGTCATAAAAGCAATGATGCTGTTAATGTTGCTGATTTGTTCTTCCGTGAAATTATTCGCTTGCATGGTGTGCCAAATACTATTGTTTCAGATCGTGATACTAAATTTCTTAGCTACTTTTGGAGATGTTTATAGGCTAAGTTGGGGAATAAACTGCTTTTTAGTACTACTTGTCACCCCCAAACTGATGGTCAGACTGAAGTAGTCAATAGAACATTGTCTCCTATGCTTAGGGCTGTTTTGAAGAATAATAAGAAAATGTGGGAAGAATGCTTGCCTCATATTGAATTTGCTTATAATCATTCGTTGCATTCTACTACTAAGATGTGCCCTTTTGAAATTGTGTACGGTTTCCTACCTCGTGCACCCATGGATTTGCTGCCTCTTCCATCTTCGGAGAAGGTTAATTTTGATGCTAAACAACATGTTGAATTGGTCTTAAAAATGCATGAGTTAACGAAGGAAAACATTGAGCGTATGAATGCTAAATATAAACTTGCTGGAGATAAGGGTAGAAAACGTGTTGTCTTTGCACCTGGAGATCTTGTTTGGTTACATTTGCGTAAGGATTGATTTCCTGATTTGCGCAAATCAAAGCTAATGCCACGTGCTGATGGTCCATTTAAGGTGTTAGAGAAAATAAATAATAATGCTTATAAACTTGAGCTGCCTGCAGATTTTGGGGTTAGTCCCACTTTTAACATTGCAGATTTGAAGCCCTATTTGGGTGAGGAAGATGAGCTTCCGTCAAGGATGACTTCATTTCAATAAGGGGAGGATGATGAGGACATCAATACCATTGTTACACCCACAACCCCTACTGCTACATATACATGACCAATTACTAGAGCTCGCGCACGCCAATTAAATTTTCAGGTACTTCCATTTCTTGGTAATGATTCTAATGTTCATGAGAATATGATGCTGCCTAAATTGGATACATTTGTTTTGCTTACAAATGAAGGGCCTGGCACAGATAAGAGGGATGAACACTGGAGCAAGACCAAGCATGGAGAGGATGGCATGCGCAAGGGGAACAAGAACGGAGTTACAAGTGATGATTTCACGGCCTTGAAGACACCATAATGAGTGCATGAAGCCTTGGACGAAATACACAAGATGCCACTTCATAAATTTCGTCCAGAGGCTATTCTAGGTGCAGCGTCACCTTATAATTGGGCCAGGCCCATGTAATTTCAAAATACATAAGTATAGGTTGTTTTAAGAGTCCGTATGTGTGGGGAAACAAGAGATAGGGTCGGTTTCGGACCCTTTCCCCAAGGGCCACGAAATCCCCCCCTCTTCCTCCATATATACAGCCCTTAGGGCACTATTTAGACTTTGGGTTTTGTTTAGATTAAAGTTCGCCATAGGTGCAACTTCGCGTACTTCGTTTGTGTTCAACGACGAGACAAAGGCGTCACAGAACCCCACCTTGATCAATTAAGCTTTCCTCTTATGTTCGCAATATCCAGATTGCAATCTTAGTTTCTTGCTTGTTCTTCGTTTGCCTGCAGGAAACAGACCTTCGTGGTCAGGTTGATCGTGCTCTGGCGTGGTCAATAACCTCTCGGAGTTAGTTTAGCGATTTCTAAGGCGCGACGTCCTCGCACGTTCGTAGTCGGATCGTCAAAGTTGACTTCCTCCAAAACGATAGCCACAATCTCATCGAAAGACGGGACACCTTTGCCTCTATCACATCCCCAAGCTTAGTTGCTTGGATCTTTCTTGAATATTACCTTGGGGTTCCTTGGCCATCCCCAATCTTAGGATCTTGTCACTCCTTATTCTCCTCATATCGATATCTCACCCAAAACTTGAAAACTTCAATCACACAAAACTTAACGAAACTTTGTGAGATAGGTTAGTATGATAAAGACAAACCGTTCACTTTGGTATTGTCAAAGACAAGATTCATAATTGTTTCCACACAATGCCTACTTTAGCATATCATTTCCACAATTTATATTGAGCAATATAAGCCATAGAAACTAGAAAACAAGCAAACTATGCATTGAAAACAGAATCTGGCAAAAACAGAACAGTTTGTAAAGATCTGAATATTGGTCATACTTCTGCAACTCCAAAAATGCTTAAACATTAGGACCACGTAGACAATTTGAATATCAATCATCTGTCAAAAATTCAGATTTTTTCGAGGCTCCAGTGAATTTAAACAATTCTATTTTTGGAAGCAAAAGTTTTTGTTTTTGCACAGATTCAAGTCAACTATCTTCCACACTATCCCAAAGGCTTTACTTGGCACTTTATTGAAACAAAAGCAATAAAACATGATCAATACAGTAGCATAATCATGTGAATACACAAAAACAGTAGGCAAAATTGTTGGGTTGTCTCCCAACAAGCGCTTTTCTCTAATGCCTTTTAGCTAGGCATGATGATTTCAATGATGCTCGCATAAAAGATAAGAACTGAAACATAAAGAGAGGATCATGAAGCACATGGAAAGCACATTTAAGTCTAACCCACTTCCTACGCATAGGGCTTTTGTGAGCAAACAATTTATGGGAGCAAGATCAACTAGCATAGGAAGGCAAAACAAACATAAGTTCAAGATTTTCAACACATAGAGAGGAAACTTAATATTATTGCAATTCCTACAAGCATAGGTTCTTCCCTCGTAATAAGTTTCAGTAGCATCTTGAAGAAATTCAACAATATAAACAACACATAAGGCACTCGTTTCATGATGCATAATCATAGATATTTTGTTACTCTCCACATAAGCAAATATATTCTCATCAATAGTAGTGGGAGCAAACTCAACAAAATAACTATCATGTGATTGAAAATTAAAAGCATGATGACAAGTTTCATGGTTATCATTATTCATTAAAGAATACATGTCATCACCATAATGATCATAGATAGTAACTTTTTTATCATAGTCAATTGAAACCTCTTCCAAAGTAGTGGATTCATCATTAAATAAAGTCATGGCCTCTCCAAATCCACTTTCACCATTATAATCATCATAAATAAGAGGCATGCAATCATTATAACAAATTTGCACATCAAATCTTGGGGGACTAAAAATATCATCTTCATCAAACGTAGCATCCTGAAACTTATTGCTTTGCATATCATTAGCATCATGGATATTCAAAGAATTCATAGTAACAACACTGCAATCATGCTCATCATTTATACTAAACATTCTATTGAATTTTTCTTCTATCAATTGAGCACATTTTTTGAACCATCATTTTCACGGAAGATATTATAAAGATGAATAATATGATGCAACCTAAATTCCATTTTTTGTAGTTTTATTTTTATGAAATAAAAACTAGTGATAAAACAAGAAACTAAAAGATTCAATTGCAAGATCTAAAGATATACCTTCAAGCACTCACCTCCCCGGCAACGGCGCTAGAAAAGAGCTTGATGTCTACTATGCAACTTTATTCTTGTTGACTCGTGTTGGGCCTCCAAGCGCAAAGTTTTGTACGACAGTAGCAATTTTCCCTCAAGTGGATGACCTAAGGTTTATAAATCCGTGGGAGGTGTAGGATGAAGATGGTCTCTCTCAAACAACCCTGCAACCAGATACAAGAAATCTCTTGTGTCCCCAACACACCCAATACAATGGCAAATTGTATAGGTGCACTAGTTCGACGAAGAGATGGTGATAAAAGTGTAATATTGATGGTAGAAATATATTTTTATAATCTGAAAAATAAAAACAGCAAGGTAGCAAAGAGTAAGCGGGCACAAAAATGGTATTGCAATGCTTGAAAATGAGGCCTAGGGTCCGTACTTTCACTAGTGCAACCTCTCAACAATGCTAATATAATTGGAGCATATAACCATCCCTCAAAGTGCGATGAAGAATCACTCCAAAGTTCCTATCTAGCTGACAATATAAGAATAAGTTGTTTGTAGGGTACGAAACCACCTCAAAGCTATTCTTTCCATTCGATCTATTCAAGAGTTCGTAGTAAAATAACACAAAGTTATTCTTTCCGTTCGATCTATCCTAGAGTTCATACTAAAATAACACCAAAGCAAATACATATTCATAATACTCAATCCAACACAAAGAACTTCAAAGAGTGCCCCAAGATTTCTACCGGAGAAACAAAAGACGAGAACGTGCATCAACCCGTATGCAAAGATTACCCCAATGTCACCACGGGAATCTGCAAGTTGAGTGCCAAAACACATATCAAGTGAATCAATATGATACCCCATTGTCACCACGAGTATTCATATGCAAGACATATATCAAGTGCTCTCAAATCCATAAGTATTCAATCCGATAACAATGAAATATCAAAGGGAAAAACTCAATTCATCACAACAAGATTAGAGAGGGAAAAACACCATATGATCCGACTATATTAACACAGCCCGCGATACATCAAGATCGTGACATCTCAAGAACACGAGAGAGAGAGAGAGAGAGAGAGAGATTAAACACATAGCTACTGGTACAAACCATCAGACCCAAGGGTGGACTACTCCCTCCTCATCGTGGTGGCTGCCGGGATGATGAGGATGGCCACAGGAGATGATTCCCCCCACCAGCAGGGTGCCGGAAGGGGTCTAGATTGGTTTTCGGTGGCTACAGAGCCTTGCGATGGCGGAACCTCTAATCTAGGTTAACCCTGAGGGTTTTCGAAATATTTGTGAATTTATAGGATAAAGAGGGGGTGCGGGAGGCCACCGAGGTGGGCACAACTCACCTGGGCGTGCTGCTACCTCTTGAGCATGCGTTGGTTTTCCCTTCAAGAGGAAAGGGTGATGCAGCAAAGTAGCGTAAGTATTTCCCTCAGTTGTTGAGAACCAAGGTATCAATCCAGTAGGAGACTACACGCAAGTCGCCTAGTACCTGCACAAACAATGAAGAACCTTGCAACCAACGCGATAAAGGGGTTGTCAATCCCTTCACGGCCACTTGCAAAAGTGAGATCTGATAAAGATAATAAGATAAATATTTTTGGTATTTTTTTGGTATAGATTGGAAAGTAAATATTGCAAAATAAACGGTGACAGAAATAGCTAGTTGATGGGAAACTAATATGATGTAAAATAGACCCGGGAACCATATGTTTCACTAGTGGCTTCTCTCATAATAGCATATATTATGGTGGGTGAACAAATTACTGCCGAGCAATTAATAGAAAAGTGCATAGTTATGAGAATATCTAGGCATGATCATGCACATAGGCATCACGTCCGTGTCAAGTAGACCGAAACGATTCTGCATCTACTACTATTACTCCACACATCGACCGCTATCCAGCATGCATCTAGAGTATTAAGTTCATAAGAACAGAGTAACGCATTAAGCGAGATTGTAGAGGGATAAACTCAAGCAATATGATATAATCCCCATCTTTTTTATCCTCGATGGCAACAATACAATACGTGCCTTGCTGCCCCGACTGTCACTAGGAAAGGACACTGCAAGATTGAACCCAAAGCTAAGCACTTTTCCCATTGCAAGAAAGATCAATCTAGTAGGCCAAACTAAATCGATAATACGAAGAGACTTGCAAAGATATCAAATCATGCATATAAGAATTCAGAGAAGAATCAAATATTATTCGTAGATAATCTTGATCATAAACCCACAATTCATCGGATCTCGACAAACACACCGCAAAAAGTATTACATCGAATAGATCTCCAAGAACATCGAGGAGAACTTTGTATTGAGAACCAAAGAGAGAGAAGAAGCCATCTAGCTAATAACTATGGACCCGAAGGTCTGTGGTAAACTACTCACACATCGTCGGAGAGGCTATGGTGTTGATGTGGAAGCCCTCCGTGATCGAATCCCCCTCCGGCAGATCGCCGGAAAAGGCCCCAAGATGGGATCTCACGGGTACACAAGGTTGCGGCAGTGGAAAAGTGGTTTCGTGTCTCTCCTGGATGTTTTCAGGGTATACGAGTATATATAGGCGAAAGAAATAGGTCGGTGGAGCTACGAGGGGCCCACGAGGGTGGGGGCGCGGCTACCCCCTGGGCGCGCCCTCCTGCCTCGTGGCCGCCTTGTTGCTTCCTTGACTTCCACTCCAAGTCTCCTGGATTGCGTTTGTTCCAAAAAAGATCCTCGCGAAGGTTTCGTTCCGGTTGGATTCCGTTTGATATTCCTTTTCTGCGAAACACCGAAATAGGCAAAAAAACAGCAATTTGCACTGGGCCTTCGGTTAATAGGTTAGTCCCAAAAATAATATAAAAGAGTATATTAAAGACCATTAAACATCCAAAACGGATAATATAATAGCATGAAACAATCAAAAATTATAGATACGTTGGAGACGTATCAAGCATCCCCAAGCTTAATTCCTGCTCATCCTCGAGTAGGTAAATGATAAAAACAGAAATTATTGATGTGGAATGCTACCTAACATAATTTTCAATGTAATTTTCTTTATTGTGGCATGAATGTTCATATCCCAAATATTCAAGACAAAAGTTTAATATTGACATAAAAACAATAATATTTCAAGCATACTAACAAAGCAATCATGTCTTCTCAAAATAACATGGCCAAAGAATGTTATCCCTACAAAATCATATAGTCTGGCTATGCTCTATCTTCATCACACAAAGTATTTAATCATGCACAACCCCGATGACAAGCCAAGCAATTGTTTCATACTTTTGATGTTCTCAAACTTTTTCAACTTTCACGCAATACATGAGCGGGATCCATGGACATAGCACTATAGGTGGAATAGATTGGTGGTTGTGGAGAAGACAAAAACGATAAGATAGTCTCACATCAACTAGGCGTATCAACGGGCTATGGAGATGCCCATCAATAGATATCAATGTGAGTGAGTAGGGATTGCCATGCAACGGATGCACCTAGAGTTATAAGTGTATGAAAGCTCAACAAAAGAAACTAAGTGGGTGTGCATCCAACTCTCTTGCTCACGAAGACCTAGGGCAATTTGAGGAAGCCCATCATTGGAATATACAAGCCAAGTTCTATAATGAAAAATTCCCACTAATATATGAAAACGATATCATAGAAGACTCTCTATCATGAAGATCATGGTTCTACTTTGAAGCACAAGTGTGGTAAAAGGATAGTAGCATTGTCCCTTCTCTCTTTCTCTCATTTTTTTTCTTGGGCCTTATCTCTTTTTTTGCCTCTTTTTTTTCTTCTCTTTATTTTTTTTATTTTTTGTCCGGAGTCTCATCCCGACTTGTGGGGGAATCATAGACTCCATCATCCTTTCCTCACATAGGACAATGCACTAGTAATGATGATCATCACACTTTTATTTACATACAACTCAAGAATTACAACTCGATACTTAGAACAAAATATGACTCTATATGAATGCCTCCGGCGGTGTACCGGGATGTGCAATGAATGAAGAGTGACATGTATGAAAGAATTATCAAGGTGGCCTTGCCACAAATACGATGTCAACTACATGATCATGCAAAACAATATGACAATGATGGAGCGTGTCATATTAAACTGAACGGTGGAAAGTTGCATGGCAATATATCTCGGAATGGCTATGGAAATGCCAAAATAGGTAGGTATGGTGGCTGTTTTTAGGAAGTTATATGGTGGGTGTATGATACCGGCGAAAGTTGCGCGGCACAAGAGAGGCTAGCAATGGTGGAAGGGTGAGAATGTGTATGATCCATGGACTCAACATTAGTCCTAAAGAACTCGCATACTTATTGCAAGAATCTATTAGTTATCGAAACGAAGTACTACGCGCATGCTCCTAGGGGGATAGATTGGTAGGAAAAGACCATCGCTCGTCCCCGACCCCACTCATAAGGAAGACAATCAATCAATAAATCATGCTCCGACTTCATCACATAACGGTTGACCATACGTGCATGCTACGGGAATCACAAACTTTAACACTAGTATCTCTCAAATTCACAATTACTCAACTAGCATGACTCTCATATCACCATCTTCATATCTCAAAACAATCATAAAGAATCAAACTTCTCATAGTATTCAATGCACTTTATATGAAAGTTTTTATTATACACATCTTGAATTCATAACCAAAAGCAAATTACCATGCTGTTCTAAAAGACTCCCAAAATAATATAAGTGAAGCATGAGAGATCAATAATTTCTATAAAATAAAACCACCACCGTGCTCTAAAAAGATATAAGTGAAGTAGTAGAGAAAAATTGTCTAGCTCAAAAGATATAAGTGAAGCGCATAGAGTATTGATGTAGGGTAGAACCCTAGTGGCCCGATCTTTCACGATTGGAGTGGATTCCCTCGAAGAACACAATGAACACGGGGAAGAACAAAGAGAAATCACAAGGGGAAACACTCAAGAACAAGTTCAATCACACATCCACTAGACAATCCAACACACAAGATCCACAAGGTACATGAACAACAAAGGGAAAGATACAAGGTAGCGTTCATCCCAAATCCAAGAGGAGATGAGGTCTTGATGATATCCCGTAGGATCTTCTCACATGCTCACATGGAGGTCTTGAACTCCATGGGAGTGGTGGCCTCACTCTCTAGAGTAGAGTGGTACAAGGAGCAAAGCTCTCTATCAAATGAGCTATCACTTTGCTAACCCTAGAAAGGAGGTGGAGGAGGTCTATTTATAGTCTAACCCACGAAGGGGTAAGTGAGGGGGCGGAATGGGTACATGGGCCTCGGCCCGAGTCATGCACGCAGGCAAGGGCGGATGATCCGGACGGGGTCCCGGATGGTCCAGGCGTCGGGGATCCGGATGATCCGGACGGAGTCTTGGATGATCCGGCTTCAGGTAAAACCTTCCGGTGTCTTCGGCGCAGATAGTCGGACGATCCGGGGAAGGGTCCGGATGATCCGGCTGAGCCCGGATGATCCGGACGGCGGTCCGGATGTCCGCCTGGCTCCAGCAGCCGCTCCGTATTCTTCTTATCCTTTCTTCCGTCTTCTCTTCCACGATTCCCTCACGGACGGTGTAGTCGTTCCTTGGGGCTTGCACTCCTCCTCGACATCCGTGAAGCTTCGACAATACCTATGCATGCACACGGGAGGAGCGTCAAGTAGTATACCATCCTCGAGAGGGTCAAGTGAACATGTGTAAAGGAGATGATTCACCTTTGTGTATGTGAAGTAGATGTCGCACGTGTCACTTGCCAAATGGACTCTTGACATGGTGATGTCCGTAGGATGCTCTGCATCATCCCCTCCCCCTTGGGAAAGATCCGACCTCGGATCAAAAACCAAATCACCATGGGAAAGAGATGGCGTCGCCGTGTAGGAGTGGTCAATCACCAAGTTCTCGTCATCTTGAATCTTGAAATGGGCACTCTCCAATGTCGCACCATCTCGTGATTCCTTCAAAAGGAGCAAGGAGAACAAACACTTGGAAAAACAAATGCGGTTAGCGTTAGTGCAAACACAAGCATTCAAGAGGTGATGCACCAAACAAGTGTTGTCATCAAGCATAGCATATGGTTTGACAAAGGATTGTGACATGACATGTAAGTATATGAATTGAGCAGAATCAAGGACATCATGGAAACTAGCATGCAAATGGGAGGTAGAGGTGCAAATATGTTTGACAATTGAACAAGCATCTATCTCAAGGTCATAGCAAGCATGCATAAAGCGCTCAACAAACGGTCTATGGTAGGCATAGGAAGCATTCACCACACCAAATAAAATGAAGGGTCTAAACACATGGGTCAAGACAATCCGAGCATAACGTGCATAGGGTGTAGTGAAGATAGTATGGCACTCAACACAATAGAAAGAGCAATTGTTCATCATGTGTGAGGCAATCAAGTCAATCATGTGACAAGCAATGGGAGATGGCATATCTGAAGAAGTGACATTGTTGCAACCAAACATATGATAGGAGCAAGTAATCCAAGAATTGGATGCAACACACAAGGCATATATATCATGATGCATGGAACGGTGAAAATGACAAGTCGAAGCAAGATATCTAACATGTGTGCAATCAAGTGGTCCAAGATGAACAATAAGTCTCATGGTGCAAGCAACACAAGTAGTATGATCCATAATATCCATGATCATGGTTTGGGGGTTCTCAAAAGAGAAGGAATCACCTTGAAAGCATGTCGTTGTGCGTTCTTCACAATGCTGAAACGCAAGCAAAAGCAGTGTAGAAGCGAGTCGTGGTAGAATGTATGAAGCTCGCTCTCAAGAGCTCGAATGGTCAACTCACGTGAAGTGGAAGTCGACACAAAGTCCAAGTATCCTACACATGCACAAAACAAAGCAAAGAACGTATGCGCATGGTAGATAAACACATCATCCATCATGATGGTTCTCTTCTCTTGCACATAACCATTAGAAGCACAAGTGCATGAATAATATGATGCAACAATGGAAATATTCATGTTACTAAGTATATGGTGCAAAGAGGTAAGACAAGCATGCTTCACAAGAAATATGTCAAAATCTCCAAATATATGCGAGAATTCTATTGGGGCAAACTCATTATCAAGACGAAAGGCATAATTGCACTCAATACATGGCAAATCATCTAGCATGAGAGAGGCAACACATGGAGATATATGACAAGAAGTAATAATAATCATGTGCAAAGCATGTAGGTGGTTGTCATCAACCACATGAAATAAGAAAGTATGAATCATGGGTGATGCAACATAAGGAAGCATAGAGATGAAGTCGTGCAAACTAGTAGTGCGAAGATGCAACATACTAGAGGAAATCATGGCAATCATGTCATATGAGCAAATAGTATGCATAAGCAATGCACATGACATATCGCAAGCACAAACACAAAACAAGATCATAGTATCATCATAGGCATGTGATACAAAGAAAACATGGCAATAGCAAGCAATATCTCCACCAAGCTCGCAAATACACGTACAAGTACTAGAATCAATCATCATGTGTAATGCAAAGAATGGGTCACAAATGCGTGGCAAAGGCATAGGAATGAGCATATCATGCAAAGTGAACATGGCAAGATGACCAAATGATATATAATGGACAATAACCCATAACCATATGAGAGCCATGTAGAATGAATGCGCGAAGACTTCGCATGAAGAGAGCGGTGGGAAAGGCAATCCATGGGATCCCAAGTCATCATTGCTCTCTAGAGCTCGTTTTGTCAACTCGTGGGATTGCGAGGTTGACAAGTATTCATGGATACCTACACAAAAGAGACACAAACCAAAGAAATTGTGTGCGTGATAAATGTACACATCATCCATCATGATGTGTATGTGCACGTGGGAGTTAGCACAAGATAAACATCGCTCAAAGAAATTTGATGCATGGTATAAGAACATGTCATCCATCATGAAAGAATAGTTATTACGTATGACACGATGGGGATGCAAATTGAGCATACAATTATATGGCACATCAATAGCATGTTCATTCATGGGAAGCATATTGTGCACACAAGTATTGGGATCATGCAATGGATAGGATGAAGCAAAATCTCCTAAAATGTACGAGGAAACTATGGGGGTCTCCTCATGAGAAATATTGGAAACATCATATGGAGAAAATGGACAATATCCAAAACAATGCATATTCGAAACTAGGTGGTCATGGCATGGCATATGAGATAAATGATGCGAAGGGAGCATATCAGTATCATCACAAGAAAAACAAATGCCAATAACCATGGGCTTGTCATCTATGCCATATGTGCAAATTGGGTTTATTTTAATGGCATATGCATAGTTACTACGATGAGATTGCAAATATGACATATGGGTGATCTCATTCATAGCATATGACAAGTCAAGCGGGTTGTCAAACATGATGTGACCTAAAGAATTGTCACAAGAAATCCTATGTAACATGGCATCACAACTAATAGACTCCACACGAGAATCATCATATTCATCATAAATGGGCAAGAAATCATCACATGAGGAAGTCACACCAGCATGAAGCATGGAGATAGGTTGATGAACATCATGCAAGCAATCAATGTCAAGAATGTACACTAGTGGGACTAGAGCATCACCGTCACCTATGTTACCTTTGTCATTCCACTCAAGTGGTGTAGGTGAGTTGGCAAAGACCAAATGGTGGTCATCTTCATCTTGATGGAACCATGTGGGGGGTGCATCATCTTCCACCATGGCCATCGTCTTGTCCAAAGGGAGGACGTAGTCGTCGCAAATCGGCGCGTCATCATATATGGGACCTAGCACCAAATGAGAAGACACAATAGAGGTAGAGTTCAAGTTGTTAGAAATGCAAATGGCCTCATGATACCTATCAAATATCTCACTCTCTCTATGTGGTGGTTCACTCACTCCCTCAATGTAGGTGCACTCAAAGTCACATATGGTGAAGTCACTCATCTCACTCAAGTGGTGGGGGTTGTGGCTCTCCTCACATGGGAATTGTGGCAACACATCATATATGGGGCTAGTGGTGAAGTCACTCTCACTCTCAATATGGTTGCACAAGTCACACAAGTCATCATACGTCGCCATGGTCGAAGGGAAAATCCCATGCTCAACCATCTCGTCGTTGTCTTCATGGATGAAGGCCGAAGTTGGTCAACATTAGTCTCGCCTCCTAAGATGGAAGCATCATCCATGCTCATCACCTTATCGTTTGCCTCCAAAGCTTGGTCCTCAAATGTCTCCGTAGTCGTACTCGTCGCCGCACCGTTTTGAAAAAGAGTCGAAGGAGACTCGGCGCCATCAATGCCACAAAGAGGGATGGCGGTGAAGTCGAACTTGGGAGCATCGTCTTGGAGCTCGTCGGGCTTGGACATCTTGGTGGTGCTATCCTCATGCTCGTTCTCATGGAGCTTGGTCGTCGCGATGTGAGCTTGGGGTGGAGAAGCCTTGGCCTTCATGAGTTCTTGTTCCGCCTTGAGAGCACCAATGTAGTTGTCGTCGAGGGACTTGTAGTTCTCGAGGAAGATTGTCTTGGAGATGTCGTTGTGCAATCCCATCATGAAGTGGAACTTCATTGACATGGGGTCGTCCACGCCGGCTCGTCGCAAGGCATGCTTCATCTCCTTGAAGTACTCATCGATGGACTTGGATCCTTGGGTGGAATTCTCCAATTGGCGTAGAAGTTGTTCCGTCTAGGTTGGAGGCACAAACTCTCGCCGCAAAGCTCTCTTCGTCTTGGGCCAACTCATGTTGTAGGTCTCCGAATGTGTGTGAAGCCACCATGTCGAGGCGTAGTCGTGGAAGTTTCTTGTGGCACACTTCACTTGATCTTCGGGAGGAACTTGATGTAGCTTGAGGTAGTCGTCCATTAGGCGCTCCCACTCGAGATACTCCTCGGGTTCTTGAGTCCCATAGAACGGAATCTCGTGGTCGGTGTCGAGGTCATAGTAGTTCGTGGAAGTCGCAGACTTGAGCTTGGGGAGCTTCTCTTGAGCGTAGTCTTGGGGTGCTTGTTGGCGAAGATGTCGTATATCCGAAGGCGAAGATGCCTTGAAGTCGCTTGGCGAAGATGCCAAGGGAGATGGTGAAGTCGTTGAGCAGTTGTTGATGTTGAGCTCTTGACCTTCACGTTCTTGTTGGTGATGGTGTCGATGCCGATGTGACCTTGCCGGATATGGTAGCTCAGAAGCATATGTACTTGAGCGTCCTATCGAAGATGAGGAAGATCTCTTATAGGACTTGATGAGGGCTTTGATCTCCTCCATTTGAGCTTGCATCTTGGCGTTGTTGGAGTTGTTGGTGGCATCGAACTCGTCCTTGTTGTTGTAGACCGAAGGTGAAATGCCTTGCCTATCCATCACAAGACTCGAGTAGAGGTGAGTAGGAAATGAGATAAACAATACCAAGTTACCTTTTTCCCAAAGTTGAGGATGTATCCCGTTTCACTCAATGTGAGATGAAAGAATAGTAGAATTGGTACCGGACTTGTTCACTCACACCTATCAAGTAAAGCTTATGGTGTAGCTCGGTGAGGATAGTGGCACAAAAATTTGATGCAAAATGTTAGCAAGAGTCAATAATGTTGAAAAAGATTCACAAATTCGCAAGTGAAACAAGTAGACCAATAGCAAAGAATGGCACACGGAAACACACACACGGATAGATGAATGGGGCCGTGCAACCAAGGAATGAGCACAAAATGTGGAATCCAGGGAAAATGCTCGTGTTGCACAACTCAAGAGAGACGCTAGCACGATTGCTCAATAGGCGGATACGACACTTGTGCACAACCTATGATATGCAAAATGGGTAAGCTTTCTATCCCAAGTATGCTATGTATGTATGGTGTTCCCGGTGTTTCTCAAGATGATCCAAGATGATCGGATATGACAATCTTATATGCAATGTGGTATGATGCTATGTCACTTGCTTACAAGCTTCTTTGCTCTCTCTTTTTGCTTAAAAGCTTATTCTTTTTTTATATGGCCACAATGCGAATTGCACAAACCAAGATAGCAATTGTGTATATGCGGGAACAATATTATGACACAAGGGATGATATGATGATACCAATATGATATGGTATGTATGCCATGGAAGGGTGGATCACTAATGTGCACAAGTAACGTGGCCCGGCAATACTCAAATGGCTAGTCTCGATAGGCAAGTGATGCAAAATGGGTGAGGGGTTAACAATGCAATTGCAAGGGGAATATACAATGGTGTCGTCGAGGTTACCGTCCTTGGCGATGATGAGTGGCGGTGTTCTTGATGTAGAACCGTTCCTAAGTAGCCGAAACACCCTAGGAAACGGAAAAACCGCAAACTCAAAATATCAAAGGAAAATGTCAAATGATGGTAGCGGAAAGCGGTGGTGGTTTGCACTTGGCAATGCGGAAGTGGAATGATGGTTTATGTGAGTCGAAGTTGAAGTTGCCGTCCCTAAGTAGCCGAAAACACCTTAGGAGACACAAACCACAACTCAAACAAGCTAGAACAAATTCGGGTTAAGTTGGGGTGGAAGTGTATGGTGGGTAAGCCTATGCGGAAGTGGTGGTGGTGGTTGATGAGGAAGCAACCGTCCCTAAGTAGCCGAAACACCTTAGGAGACTCGAATCACTACTCAAGCAACCACATATGCAATGGGGATCGAAATGGGTTAGGTTGTGAAAGTCGGTGATGGTAATGCGGATGGTATGGTGGAGGGCCTAGGCAAAGATGCCAAAGTTTTCAAAATTTTATGGAGTCAAATGATGTTGGTGGTATTTTTGTGGGATGGGGGATGTCAATAGCTTCAAAACGAGCTAAAGAACGTAAAAAACGGACTCCGGATGAATCTGTTATGGCCGAAACAAGAATTCAGCCTTGTCAGTTTCAGAGTTAGCCGGACATCCGGGAGGAGGTCCGGATGATCCTGGCTAGGTCCGGATGATCCGGGAGTACTTCCGGATGATCCGGGTTTGTCAGCTCCGGTTCTGTTGTCTGGGTGCGTGGGTTATCCGGACGTCCGGTATAGGGTCCAGCTGATCCGGGAGGTGTCTGGATGATCCGGGAGAAGGTCCGGATGATCCGGGCAAGTCAAACTGCTCGGAATTTCCTCTCAGGGACGAATTTTTGGGCGGAAATGGGGGATTTTCGGGGAAAATTTGAGGAGATTTCATGGATGGAAAGTGGGGAAACTTGGGGAGATGCTAGATCCACTCGAAACCAAGTAAATCCATGGATCAAAATCAACAAAACATCATCAAAACTCACAAATCATAAAAAAAATTGGGTCTATTTTTGGTGGGGATTTTTGAATTTAGGATGAAATCAAGCAAAAGAAGGCTAGAAAAAGAGGGGTAGGGGCTCCAAATTCGTGATCACCTTGCTCTGATCCAAGATGATCAAGAGCAAGCTGGCTTTGATCCAAGATGATGTAGGGTAGAACCCTAGTGGCCCGATCTTTCACGATTGGAGTGGATTCTCTCGAAGAACACGATGAACACGGGGAAGAACAAAGAGAAATCACAAGGGGAAACACTCAAGAACAATTGCAATCACACATCCACTAGACAATCAAACACACAAGATCCACAAGGTACATGAACAACAAAGGGAAAGATACAAGGTAGCGTTCATCCCAAATGCAAGAGGAGATGAGGTCTTGATGATATCCCGTAGGATCTTCTCACATGCTCACATGGAGGTTTTGAACTCCATGGGAGTGGTGGTCTCTCTCTCTCTCTCTAGAGTAGAGTGGTACAAGGAGCAAAGCTCTCTATCAAATGAGCTATCACATTGCTAACCCTAGAAAGGAGGTGGAGGAGGTCTATTTATAGTCTAAGCCACGAAGGGGTAAGTGAGGGGGCGGAATGGGTACATGGGCGATTCCCTCGCGGACGGTTCAGTCGTTCTTTGGTGCTTGCACTCCTCCTCGACATCCGTGAAGCTTCGACAATACGTATGCATCCCCACGGGAGGAGTTTTAAGTAGTATACCATCATCGAGAGGGTCAAGTGAACACGTGTAAAGGAGATGATTCACCTTTGTGTATGTGAAGTAGATGTCGCACGTGTCAGTTGCCAAATGGACTCTTGACATGGTGATGTTTGTAGGATGCTCCGCATCAAGTATTCTAGTAAATTCCAATTCATGTGTGTCTCTCCAAAAAGGTGTGTACATCAAGGATGATTGTGGTAAACTGAAAAGCAAGGACTCAAATCATACAAGACGCTCCAAGCAAAACACATATCATGTCATGAATAAAAATATAGCCTCAAGTAAAGTTACCGATAGACGAAGACAAAAGAGGAGATGCCTTCTGGGGCATCCCCAAGCTTAGGCTTTTGGTTGACCTTGAATTTTACCTT